>NC_058162.1:9281665-9581665 GCF_020080835.1 Cotesia glomerata
AAAAATTTTTGTCCTTTCCTACACTACCAAAAACTGTTTTTAGGATTTTTAAAAATTTTTTACCCAACCCAACAAAGAATGAATTTAAAAATAATCGGCTTTTTTATTCTCAAATAGCCATCATTTTTTTAAAAATTGATCTTCCGGAAACGCATAATATAGAAAATTTTTGGTTTCAAATGTATTTTCCAAAAAAAAAAAAAAAAAATACCAAAAAATTTTCAAAGGTCAACTTTCAGCGAAGCTATAGACTTAAAAAAAATTTAATAAAATCGTTCCATCAATAATCTGCTATTTTTTAATATGAAAAAGCGTGCGAATGAACCTATTGACTTATTTCTTTTCTTTTAGTTTTTGTTTCTCATTACCCTTTACGAAAAAGCAATATGGCAAAATTTGACGAACCGTTCTTTTTATTTCTTTTTCTTACTTTTTATAATCAATGACAATTTTTTTGACAAAAACCACTTTTAATCATTATTAAAAGTATAAATGATTTATTATTCACCTTTTTTATAAAAAATTTCAGGGGGCCCACTTTGCCCCTAAAATTTTGAGTCTTTCTAAATTTTAGAGGGGCCCACTCCCCCCCCTCCCCTACTCGATAATATATCTGTCCCTGAATCTTGAAACAATATGACCAACGTCTTTGAGAAGAAAAATTTGCTAAGTTAGCATGGAAAGAAGCAAAAGAGAATAAACTATTAAAAATTTCTAATGCAATCAAAAAAATTTTGTGATTTTTCATGAATTCCCGAAAATCAAGATTTTATTAAAGCTGGAGGATCTGTTTGATTCAAATCTACTTCGCCATGACAGCAACAATCATTAAAATAATTATATTTATTAGCGACTTTTTCAGCAACAAAATGTTTTGCATTACAATGTCAACATTTAATGATCATATCACCAATGATGTAATGCTCTTGAATTTCATCGTTATTGTTTGCTACTGTTAAGTAATTTTCATTCGGTTGTCTTAAAGGCTAATTTTGATTTGGATTGTTATCATTAGGAAATTCTGTTTGATGAAGTTCGTTGTTTGGTTTACTATAATTATGATCAGATTGACAATATTGAGATGTCGTTGATTCATACAAAGATGGGGAATGATATGATTGTCTTCAGAATATTGATATTTGTTGCCGTAAGATGGACGGCGGAGTTCACGAAATGGTCCACCTTTACAAGCATGTAATTGTTGTGCAAACATGCTTGTAAATCTACTTCTGTAGTACGTCATTTCTTAACTATTGATATTTTCAAAGATATAAGCTCATCCCGATGTTACACTCATCAATAGCTTTCATTTGAGTACCCACATGCATTTATGTATATGTATATATATATATATATATATATATATATATATATATATAGCATATATATATATATATATATATATATATATATATATATATACTAGCTGACCCGGCAAACGTTGTTTTGCCATGTGAATAATTTCTAGAGAATTTCTAGTGTAGAAAAAAAATAACTAACTTATTGGAAGTGTATAAGGATGTGGAATATGAGTGAAAAAGGCCTGGAGCGCTGTGAACGATGAGGGAATGTTGTTTAAAAATAACAAAACACCAAACATTAATTGTTTTAATTTATTAAAAGTAATAATTATTTATATAATTAATTAATTACATAATATTAATCTCTTAATGCTGCAGCGTGAACAATATTTTTTGTTAGCCCGTCTTTAGCTAATACAAACAAACTTGATGGTTTATATACCCATTCGAGAGCATGCAACGTATAATTGTCCGTGTGAAAAACATGGTGTGCTCAAATCTAAGCCACAAACAGACATTGTTTGGCCTTGGGATTTATTAATAGTCATTGCAAATGCCAATCTAATCGGAAATTGAATACGCTTAAATTGAATTAGCACATCTGTGGGTATAATAGGTATTCGTGATATCAATATATTTTCACCTCGAAACTTGCCATTTAAAATGGTACCTTCGATAACGTTTTTCATTAATTTATTAATGACTAATCGCGTACCGTTGCATAGCCGTGGTGGGTTCAAATTACGAAGCAAAATAATTGGAGATCCAACCTTCAATTGTAAGTTATGTGGTGGCATGCCTGGCAAATCTAGTGAGTTCAAAAACTCTGTTGGAAAATTTACAGCTTCAGTGTCATCGCAAACTGTATCAATAGATTTATATGATACCAAGTCCCCTGGCAATAACTGTTATATCTTCAGATTTAAAATGTCAACGTCCACATTTTTTGCAGCTAACATTGCTCTTTCTGCAAGCCACTCGAGATTTATGTAATTCGTGTGTACATCGGGAAATATTTGTTCAATGAGAGCATCTTGCGAATCAATGATTGTGCAGAAATCATTCGCTAATTTTATGTATCCAGTTTCAGCTATAGTGACTTTTCCATCGCCGATATCTAAGAGTTGTTTTGAGAATGTTTCAGCAGATGGATCTTGAAGCATTTGAACGCACATATTTACTTTCAGCTGTACTATTTCAACATTACGCCACAATGTCGATGATTTTAAGCAGGCGTTGATTTCATCAGCGTATGTTGAACGTGGAATGACGGGAAGTGTTTGTCTGAAGTCACCTGAAAGGACTAACAGAGTGCCACCAAATAGTTTGTCGTTGTTTTTAATATCTTTCAATGTCCTGTTCAACGCCTCAAGCGAATGTTTGTGTGCCATGGTACATTCATCCCAGATGATAATTTTACACTGTTTCAGCACTGTGGCTATGGACGATTGTTTTTTTATGTTGCACACTGCGTCAGGGTTATTTTGAATATTTAGTGGTAGCTTAAATACCGAAATGACTGAGTGGTAAGTTGGCAATGATAATGTAAAGATCCTCAATAGCAATTAATGCTTCATTGTACATATAGTCGCTGAATGTTATCGCTAGATCGTTACACCGTGTACGATGTTGATGCAATATATCATCAGTCATTGAATCTTTGTGATTATCCCACAATATCTCTGCTCGGGCTGGAAAACATGTAGTCAACACTATAGCGAATAGTAGACGAATTTATATTGCTATACAGTTCAATGCTGCTTCAGCAAGCATACATTCTAACTGATTGTCATCTTCTAGCAAGCCGAGTGCAAGGCATCCATCTTTATACGTTGTATACTGTTGCCCATTCACTTTACGTATATCTTGAAATGACAATGGGCCAGTAACATTAACCAACAATAGTCGAAGATAAAAGCACTCAGTCTGTCTTGGATTCACTGTAAATACTCGCCCCAAGGCGTTTGATTTGAATAAATTGGGGCATGCATCTACTGGTGAGCCTTGCTTGCGGGCTATCCATTGTTTTCTTTGAGCCCATGTGAAATAACGTAGTACTTGTGAATAGAGTAAAGTACGTGCAAAGGCACCAAAATCATTTGCACGATTACGAATTCAAAAAATTCAGTGAGTGTAGTTTTTGGTGGATTTATAGCACTTTCAATCGCTGTCTCGTTCGTGAAATATACACGCTGACCATTTTCAAGATGAACGGCTAACTGAACAACTGCTGGATCCCGTTCATGAATTGGAAAACCAAAGATACGCCAAACAGCTTCATTGGAGCTGATGTACCGACCTATTTGGTAGAGCGTTATTTCATCGTTTTTATTTACTGGAGGAGCATTCACATTGGTATTTTCCACTCTAAACACCACCATGTCACTGCCTTTATGGACATACTTGCAAATGTATTTGATGCTCTTCACAGAACTGCAGAACTCAACATTAATATGAGCATTGTATGTTTTGCTCAGCAGGGGCGAATATGGCACGACCCAACGATTGTCAATATCAATGTCTGTGTTGCTGATGTTTTTAATTAATTATTGTCCGCCATTATCTGAATTCCTTCGACGATATATTGGATATCCGTCGACATTTGTGATTGTATCGTTAGTGAAATTTTTAGGGAAATTTTTTGTACATTTTCTATCTGACATGCAAGGCGATGAATGATTAAAAGTACTGCATGGGCCATGAATCATGTTTGCTGTAACAATATCAAACAGCAATTGATCAGTAGACGGATCGGGAATTTCTGCAGAAATTATATCATCTATTTCTTCAGGACGGATTTTGTCGATTAACCAAACCAAAATGTGGGCATGAGGTAATCCTCGCTTTTGCCACTCAACCGAATACAGCCAGCAACGTGTGGGACCGAATACATGTGATTTAGTAATAAAATTTATTAATGCCTTCAGCTTTTGTCTAAACACACGTGCTGTAATGTCATGACGATGTATTTCATTTTGGCCAGGCAACAGCAAAGATGTAATCTCTGGCCATTTTGGATTACATGTGAACGTGATAAATAAACACGGTCGCCCATATTCGCGCACGAAAGTCAGAGCATCCTGTATATACTCTTGCATATGACGTGGACTGCCTACGTACGATGATGGTAGAATGACAGAGTTACCAATTTCGGCGGCGTCGGCGTTGTTGACAATAGCGTCTCGCAAGTGAATGTACTCTTCCACACGTAGCTTGAGTTGATTATATCGTAAGTATCGTAGTCGTTCGCCTTCTATCTTCGCGTACATGTCGACCATGAATTGTTGACAAAGCTCTCGAAATCGTAGAATGACGTTATCCAGCCCGCGTCTAATCATCAATCTATACGCATAATAATCCTTCGAGCTAACGTTCTTGTTTGTTTCGGCTCCTGTAATAATATATTCATAAATATTAATTTAAGTTAATTGCGTTTAATAATTTAATTGTTTTGTTAAAAGTGTAATAATCAAATTCATAATAAATGAAGTACCTGATACGGGATCTCGTTGTTTAATATTTATGCTATATCCGTCTTGTCCCTTCCAGAAGATTCGCGGATATTGGAGAGCGTCATATGAACGGTGTGTATCAGCAATGAACTGAAGATTATTATTTCTCCTACGAATCACAATTTCTCGTGCACCTGTACGATCGCCAACCATGATTCCAGCAACGTCGTCAGCAACAGGTGCATTGAATCTACGAATGTGTTCTCCAGCTGGCATTTTATCAGGATTAATAACAATAGCGTGATTATCGCTTTCTAATTTGTGCATGTGGGATTTGAATATTTTCAACAATTCATTATGCTCATTCAATAGAGCATCCAGCTCGCTGACGATGCGTCTAGCAAAGAATGAATCAAGGTTATTGTAGCCACAACGTGCATCCACCCAATTGGCTAGTGCGTTTCCGGAGTCCTCGCCGCCCATAAAGTAGATTTGTAAAAATTTATGTGGATCGTTTGGCATTGGCAGCAATGAGCCTATTTTATGATAAACTTGGCCTCTGATTTTAAATGTAGAATTGTATTGTTGACCATTTGCATTAGTATTTTGAACTATTTCTGTTGCTCCGAACGATGTCATTTGAAAGCATGAGTTGAATGTTCGAATGGATTTCAGGAACACGTTAGAATCTGGATCTGTGCTGATAAGCAAACCGTTCAATGGTTCCGGTGGTGTTTCAATTACAGGTAGTTGTACCTTCCCTGACGCGCAACACATCCCGGCTGGTTCATTTTTGAATTTCAAAGCATGACAATACGGGCATTCTTTGTCCATAGCACCAATTACTACTTTTGAATGAGCATAATATTCAATATCGGGCTCATACTGGAATGCTAGACGCAGAAATGATGTAGCTACAAATGCTTGATGTGCCTGTTGGCGTTGTTGGTCATTCGCTCTGTGTCTATTGACAGTAAAAAGGTGTGATTGTTCTAATCACATGACTTCATTGCGTTCAGCTCGTGTATCGTCTGATTGTTCTTGACGCAATTGCGCCATTCTCACACGCGTTCCAGTATTTTCTTCCTGAACTTGTTCTTCGGTTCTTTGGGCTCTTCTATTTCGAATGCTTCTAGATTTATTTGTATCACGGCTCAAATTGGCCCCTTTGCGTTTTGTTGGCATTGTTCACTGTACAATACAAAACACACATGAATAGAACTGATTGAATTATTTAATTATTATATTAATCATTTATTTTATCTTTGATTACATTAAATATACATGTAAAAATTAGATAGTTTCACGAAAGCGAAAATTTTATGTTTCTTAATTATATCGAAAATACATATTGTTAGAAATAGTGAAAAAAAAAAATTCTGTCGAAGTTAGAGCTCTTATAAGTAAACATAAAAAAAAATTTCCCAATTGTAATAAAAATCTAACTTTCACCGAATTCGTTTTTCACCATTCCCAACAATATTTTCGTTATAAATAAGAAAGAATAATTTTTGATTTTATAATAAACGTAAAAAATAATTTATACTTACAACTCAATAGCCATTGTTTGCGGGAACTCGTGACACGTGTTGAGTATTTTAGAGGTTATGCATGTCACTTAATTAACTGATCGTGCGATTTACACTCAAAATTAATAATTTTATTAGTTATTAATAATTAATTATATTCAATAATATTAGTTATTAATAAATAAATAATAACGTTACTCGAGAATATATTTGATATGAGAGTTACACTGAGATAGTAAAAATGTTTAACTACTACGCTTGAAGCATAAACACTAATAATAGCCGAAAACTGTAGAGGTAACATCTCTACTCCATGCTGTTTACAGGGTGAGAAGTGACACCGGTAGACACATGGAGGGGATTACTTACCAAGTGATAATAATTGATGTTATCGAGCGGGATAGAAAATGATAAAATTATGAAAATGACTATTAAAATGCAAGGGTTGATGATAAAAAAGTGCAAATTTAGAGTTTTATGTATTTTTTGATGCCACATAATAAAAAAATAAAAAAAAAAAAAAATTTTTATCAAAAAAATAAAAAAAAAATTTTTAGGGTGAACACCCCTTATCACTTAGAGATTAGAAAAATAGATAGTAGCCGATTCTCAGGCTTACTGAATATGCATGAAATATTTCATGAGAATCGGTCAAGCCGTTTCGGAGGAGTATGGGAACGAACATTGTGACACGAGAATTTTATATATTAGATATATAATATACAAATATATGAAAAATTGATGTGGGTACTCAAGTGAAAGGTCTCGATGAGTATAATGTCGGAGTGAGCTTATATCTGTAAAAATGTCAATAATTCACAAGATATAAGGTCATTTATTAATTATGAATCTAGAGATAGAGTATTTTCTCTTAATGATATTCTCTTAATAATATAGATGATAGGATTACAATTAATTCAATTATAATGGAACCATCAAATGATGTTTTATAATTTTATTTTGTGAAAAAATATTAATAATTGATAATAATAAGACTTTTTTAGTAACTTAAATCTTGGATGATTGCTATTTTGATAATCATAGTCAATCATTCAAAATAATCAATAACAGCTCTAATATTTGGAAATTTTTATCATATATGGATTTAAACGATTGTGTTATTATTTGTTTTAATATTTTAAAGGAAAAAATGCTCATCACTAAAATATGGATGCAAATAAAGAATTAAATTAAATACTTTTTCCCTGATATTTTGTTCACGATACCTCACAAACGAATCGACCGATTTTGATCGCGTTGACGGCAATCGACGCAGTTTTTAAAGCTTAGAAGCTGATTAGTTTTTGAAAACGATTGATTCAGCAGATTAAAATTTATTAAAAAAAAAAAACATTTTCTGAAAATTTTATTTTCGAGATTACTCAAAATCTATTGGCCCGAATCACCTTAAATATTATAAAATATTTAGGGGCAAAGAAACTCTTTCGATTGCTGTCAATCCCGTTTGAATCGGTCGAGCCGTTTAAAAGTTATGAAAGGTTTACGTTCATACACACACACACACACACACACACACACACACACACACACACAGCCCGAAGCAGACAAGGAGGTTATTGCTATCATCAGTAGTTACATCGGTCCTCACGTATGGTATATCCATTTGGTCCGACGCACTTGAGACCCAAGAATCATGGAGGAAAGCATGTCCGGTTTACCGACTGAGCGCGCTAAGAGTAGCCAGCGCCTTCCGAACACTATCAGAGGAAGCAGTGTGCGTCATTTCTGGAACTCTGCCGCTTAGAGTCTTAGCTAAAACACACACACACACACACACACACACACACACACACACACACACACACACACACACACCATCGCAAAAATAGTCAGGGAAGCTTCTGTAAAATAAATAGTTTTTTAACAAAAAATATAGTAAATAATGCTGTTATTTAAATCGTGACCTAGTTCGTACTTTACCTATATAATTTTTTCTATAATTAAAAAATTCTAGAACACGTTTAATTGAAAAATATTCTTTGGTTTTTAAAGTCTAATCAGCCCATTATACCTCCCAAACACTTCGAGAGTTGAAAGTGTTGGGGGCCCATTTTGCCCCCAAATATTTTTAGATATTTAAAATTTTAGGGGGCCCATTTTGCCCTCCCCCCTTCCCATATAAATAATTGAAAGTAAATCAAAATGACGAGTTTTTGAGAAATTTGGATGATTCAGAACTTTTCAAGAGCTTTCCAAAAATTATTTTTGGCCATAAAAAATTTTTGAAAAATTTTTAAATTTTGTACATATAGATTTTTTCGCGCTAAATAATTTCATATGCGTCCTTTTGCCATAACTCCATTCATACTCGAGATATCCGTAACCAAAAATTATTTTTATCGGCTATGTGCTAACTTCAGGGTCATTTAATGAATAATTATAAAAATGTGGAAAAATAGTGAGGATTAAAATCTTCCTATTATTTAGTTTTTTTTTTTTTTTTTTTAGGTAGATTTCGTTAGGAATCTAGTACTTAACAATTGCATTAGTCCTAAGGGTGAAATTTTCACCTGATTATGCTATCATATGTCATAATTAGTCAAGTAAGTTCCAAAAATACCATTGGTTAAACAATTTATACGTATATGTGTAATATAACCGACCTTGTCATCAGGATATCTGCAAAAGTTTTCGATCGATCTTGATAAAACTTGGTTCGCATATTCTTTGGGTAATTACCTTAAATACGTTCGTAGATCACGGAGCTTAGATAGATCTATTTAAGCTCCGTGTCGAAGATGAGCAAAATCGGTCGATTCGTTTATAAATGGCGGCCATTTAAAATTTTTAAAATAGTGAAAATCACGTTTTTGGTCACTTCATTGATGTATAACTTTTGATTGAAAAGAGATAGCTAATTTTTGAAAAATTCATGCGATAGCTTATAAAATTTCCTTTAATTTGACGTATATAACATTGACCTTTTTTTTTGTCAATTTTTAGTTATTTTATAAAAATTAAGAGGTCTATTAAACCATTTTCAGGCAATGTGTAATACAACCGACTTATGAATGTTATTCTATCAAGAATTCTCAATAGATCCTAATGAAATTTGGTACACAGATTCCTTGGACAATTAGCTCGCATGAGTCCTAGGATGGACGAAATCAGTAAAATAGTTTCGAAGTATTAGCTCTTCAAAATTATCAAAATTGCGAAAATTACGTTTTTTTGTAGCTTTATTGATGAGTAACTTTCGATTGAAAAACGAAAGCTGATTTGACATTGACTTTTTTTTCTTTGTTACCTTCGATATTATAATTAAATGAAAATATTTTATATTAACTTAATTTTTTTTTACTTGTTAATGATCAAAATATTCATATCACCGTGAATCGAGTAGACATAACGATTGATCTTTTATTATAAAAAAAATCATAGATAGTTAAATATAAATAATTCGAAATGTACCAATGCTCTGGATGCGGAATGTACCAAATTTTCGAAATCAAGTCCACCAGAATCTTAAAGCACATTTTCATATACATGCAAAATTTAATTTTAAAAAGAACTAAATTTCTGGAAGATCTACAAAAGTCTCCTTAAAACTATCCAAATTATAAATTAGTTATAAGGCCCTCTCCTTCTTGCAGTAGGGAAAACTATGTACCCCTTCTGAGTGCAATAAATTACTATTATTGTAAATAATTCGAAATGAATGCACTTTAGGATTTCTAAATTTTCTATAAGTACATTTTTCATATTTCAAGAATTATTATTGATTTATTGTGCATAATTTAATTAAATGTACTTTCTAAAAAAGTAAATTTTATCAGAAAAATCATTTTAACAGCTGTAACGTGCTTTGTTTAGAAATAATATTTATTTTCTTGCGCCCATAAAATTATAAAAATAATTAATATAATTGTTGCACTTATTATAAATCATAGAAATAGTATTTTTAGACAGATTTTGCTCATCTTCGAACTAGTTCAAGATAATTATTCAAATAGTAAATATACTAAGAAAATTTTTGCAGAACTGCTTTACTATAATTAATTTAAAAATTGGGTTTTCAACAAATTATAATAGCGGAAATAAAGAGAATTTCATATCAAATGAAATCTACCTTCCATTTCGGGTGAGGCCGGATGGCATTTGATTTTTTATTGTGATCTGTAAGATAGTAAACGTAATCAGGTGATCGATTGTTTTTTGACGAATAATAAACTTCGAAAAGAAATTATTTAATAAAATAATTTAAAGAATTTAAATTCTTTGTCTGTATTTTTATGACAATTAAATAAAAGAAATTCCGTAAAAAAATTCTACATGTACAAATTAAAAAAAAAAAAATATAAGTATGAATTTTCAAAAATATTTGTTCTATCATAATTATTTTATTATAAAAATAAAAAATTGTCAGGAGTCAGCTGATTTCAATATCATGTATTTCTAAATTTCTTCTAATTGACAATTGGTGTATTTATTTAAAATTCGTTAAATCGTTCAATGCTTGTTACTCTTACTGTCATTTTTAATTGACATATGTTGTACACATAAAGATGTTCGTTAAAATTTATTCGTGGTAATTAAAGTATGACGGGTAGAAAGCTTCAGTAAATTTACAATTAATTATTTGCCTTTATATTCTCAATTCTGAAGGAATATTTATCAAAGTTTGCTATTTTAAGAATAATTAAAATTTAAATGAAAATAAAGAAAATAAACTTTCAATTTTATCTTGTTAATTATTTTTGCGATAAAAATAAAATTGGTCTGTGAGTTTCTGAAATTCTTCCCGTGCAACAGCGCGGCTTAAAAAAAAATAAATTATCATTTTTGGTGATTTAAAAGTATAATGCTCAAGTTTATTTAATAAATAAGTTAAAAATTATCGATCATAATTTTTTATCAAAAAAAAATTTTATTAAACAAAGCCAGAAATGTTTTTTCGATAAAAAATAAATGAAAAAATATAAATTGACAAATTAAAAATTACTGGAATTTTAAGTTACTCCAAAGCTTTGATAATTTTTTCTTTATACCTCAGTCGCAGACTCAGTAATGTTTATTTTCACAATTCATAATAATAACTAATTTTATATTAATAACAATACAAAGTTATCCAGCGGAAGAATTTATATGAAGCGTTGTTCGTTGATCACGTTGATTTCCATGTGATTTTAATTCAAGTGTAGACAAAGGGTATTTTTGTTCTTTGGGGCCAACCGGTGCTTCAATGATTATAAGACGTGATTTAACTTGCTCTGCTCTGTTATTTATTGTTACTGTTATTATGTCATAAGTTGGTGAGTTATTGATTGTAAGAGCTTAGATGAAAGAAGAAGTTATAATGATTTTATGTATTATTCAGTTCAACAATTTAATTTACAAATCAAAAATATAAATAAAATAGTCGTTTTTTTAGATTAATTTAATATATTTAATAATAAGAAAATTAGTGTTAAAATTAAAAATAATTAAAAAATTTTTCATTCTTTCTTAAAATTCCTCGATTGATTTTTAAATAAATTTTTTCATAATAATTCATCAATGAAAGTAAACATTTAATTACACAAACTCTTTTTTCAGGCGAACTAATGAAACGATATAATAGGCTTACCAGCGGCGTCACTTCCGGCGGATATTAAAGCAACAGAAGCGATGCTTGAACTCTTCTTTAGAAAGATGTCAAGACAAATAAGTCTTGAAATCAATATTATACCTCAATAACTTACTCAAAAGTTATGAAGTTAAATAATTGATAATTCATGTAAGTTTATAACTTTGTTCATTTCTGTCGTTATTTTTTTTTACAAAAGATTTCAGTTAAAAAACTATTTAAAAGTGTTAAATCTTGTAATTGATAATTTTTTAATTAGATCTAAAGATCACGTTGTAAAAAAATAATTGAAAAAGTTGTAATTGTAAAAATGATATAAATTTAGTAGCCAGTTGAAGAGAAACGACCGAAAGGGATACAAGTAAATCTACGGGGAGACATTCTACTAGATTGTGGTAACGAGCAGCGTCCGTCGCGAATTGACTATTAAACTAACCTTATTTTTCTTCTTTAGTTATACTTTATAGTCTTCTCATTTATTTTTTTTTATTCTATTTTCTATGATCGTGAACAGAATCACCCATTAATTAACTTGGCTAGTAACTTTTTTACTTCAGAAAAGTTACTGTTTAAATAAAAGTCGGGTAGCTAAAAAAATTTTCTTCTTAAAGTTTATAGTTTATTGTTATTTATTCTGGAAAATTTTTTTATAATGAGTTTGATGTTTTTAACTGCAAATTAATTAAAAAAATAAAATTTACAGTATTAGATAGTTTTTCTTTTCCAATTTTTTTTAATAAAATAAATTTTTCTAAAAAAAGGCATACGTTAATTTTGTTAGAAAGTAAAATGATCTAATACAAACAGAAAATAATAAATAAAATAATAAAATAAAAATCTTTTCTTATACCAATGTGTACATAGTACTCCAATGTCAATACGTCTTTCTTTATTTAGTTTCATTGGTGTACACTTTCGTTTAACTATTTTTCTTTTAAACAAAAATCGCTTGTCATTTTTGGAATGTTTACCACTTGTGACACACTCAACAGCGTTATAGGGCGTTGATGGCGTAACGATTGAAGGAGCGTAAAGTAACATATTGAGTGTTTCCATTTTTTTTTCTCATAAATGAAAAAATAAAAAAAAACACGTGAAAAAATCGTTAAGTTAAATTGATTTCGGTGTTGACAAAAAAAAACTTTAAAATTTCAGTAAAAAAAAAAAAATATTAATTCTTAGTCGAAAAAATTTTTAATGAAAAAAAAATGTGTTTGTACCAGAGTACATAGGTAAGAAGTGAAACTTCTTTATGACATCATTTTTTTACTATTTACAGCTTCACAGAAATTGGGTAGATGAGGCTTAAGGGGGTAGATGCACTTAGAATTTTTGAAAAATCGATTTTTTTTTTTCATTTTCTTAAAGTATGATGTTTTAAGAATATTCTCTGAAAATTTCAAGTCAATCCGATGAATAGTTTTCAAGATATTTAGTAATTACTGAAGCAACATTAAACCTCTCGGTTGTGACTAGAGCAGGTAGCGGACGGCAGCTACAAGCGCCCGGTTTTGTCACGCCTATTATCTTGTATGAATAGAATAATTTCAAGTATAAGATGGAAAATTTTTGGTTAAATTTCATTTTACACTTGACATTGGAAGTGAGTAGTCGATACACGTGTTTTTTGATTTGTGAAAATTGTTTTGAAAATTTTATCATGGATCGTGCGAAAGGTTCAAGAGAACTTCGAAAGTCTAATGGTGTTCGTAAATCGCGTACTGTCAAAAGAAAAAATTTATTCAATCCAAAGACAGCGGAACGTGATCAAAGTGTTCTTAGTTCGTCAGCTAAAAAATTAAAACGTGACCTCGAAGACAGTGCGCCTGAAGATAATAGTGTTGAATACAGAATAATAAACTTTATATCTGTTTTTACTGCTATTGCAAGTATTGTCAAGAGTAACTCAAGTATAACTCGATGAATATTGAATTTAACCAAATTTTTTAAAGAATACTTTCGCTTTAAAAATTCTTAAAATATACAAAAATAAAAAATCAATTAAAAAAAATGAAATTTTTCAAAGAAATTATTTAAACAATTAGCTATAAACAATTAAATGTTCAAATTATCAGCAAAAAAATGTGATATTCGGATTCAACAGATAAAATTACGCAAAATTTAACTTTTTCCATTCAATTAGATACTTAACACCAAAATTAAACAAGATCTACTTTTAAAAAACTTTAAACGCGTTTTTATCAAAACTGTATTTTTCTATTCGGTGACTAATATAACTCGAAAACCATTCGGTAGATATTGATGAAATTTTAATATTATCTTTTTGGCATTAAGAACTAGTCTTTAATCTAAGGATATTGATTTTTGTTGACAATTACTATATTTTTTAAACAATTAACTTTTAACTTTTTATCGAAAATTAGAGTCCAAAGTTTCGAATGCCCCCATTTTTTAAATTTTCAAAAAAAAAAAGCTTCGATTAAAGACTGGATTTATTATTAAACTAAAGGTTTCACCTTGGTTTTTCGAATTCAGATGATCTAGAAGGCTGCTGTGATGGTCACCGCGAAGCACTACTCGCGGGAGAGGATCCAACCAATATGGCGATATTTTAATAAATAATATATATATATTTTTTTTAATAAATAATATATATATATTTTTTTTTTGTTCATAAATGTTAAGTTAAAGCATTGTATAAAAACTCTGTATAATTTATTTTGTAAAATAAACTTAATTACTGTAAAAAATAAATTTTTTAAAATAGACCTTTTTTTACGCTTCTGAGTGCATCTACCCCCTTAAAAAAAGAAAATTTTTCCGAATTAAATTAAAGCTATTTTAGTATTATAGACATGCATACAAATAATATGAGTAATTAATTTTATCATTGCTCTTATTATATTTATTGTAATTCATCAATTATGATCTCATCATCATTACCATTGTTGTCATTTTTTAAACTCTGGCACTATTTAATCTAAAAATTAGTTAATCAGTTTACATAAATTATATAAAGAACTTTAATATTCATATTTCATGCCATAACTTAGTAAAAATAATTCAAAGCAGATATTTAATAACTTACTCAATTACACAAGTTATGAGTAAATAATTGGAATTATCTATTCAAAGTAATACAATTATATGATGACAGTTAATCTTGTAGACATACAATTATTTTAAAGAATTCAAAATGAATAGATAAATCATTAGAAACAAATAATTAAAAAAAGATGTACAGTCGTCGTCATTGATTTGTAACGGTTGGCAATGATTCGAGTAAAATAAAAAATTCACAATTTGGACATCTCTCACTAAAAATTTCAATCTATATATATATATATAAGAGATTTCCACCTATATATTGACTCATCACGATATCTCTGAAACCATAAAGCGTAGAGACTTGAAATTTGGTAGGAATATTCCTTTCGCCGTGTAAAGGTCAGCTAAGAACGGATTTTACGAAATTCCACCTACAAGGGGGTTGCGGGGGCGTTGACAATGGAAAATTCCCATTTTTAAACTATAGCTCCTATTGACTCCAAATTTGGCAGGAATCTCCTATATGTGATGTAGAAATGATCTAAGAGCGGATTTTATGACAATCTACTCCCAATATGGATTGCGGGGGTGGGCGTTAACAATGAAAATTTAAAATTTCCGAGCTATAGCTCCTAGAGAATCCTAATTTTGTATGAATTTTTTGTAAGTGATGTAAAAATAATTTATAAACGAATTTAACGATATCCTACTCCACAAGGGGTTGCGGGGGTGGGTGTTAATAATGAAAATTTTAAATTTCCGAGCTGTAGCTCCTATAGGCTCCAAATTTGGTAAGAATCTGCTCTATGTGATGTATAAATGATTCAAGAGTGGATTTAATGACAGCCTAGTCCCAATACGGATTGTGGGGGTGGGTATTAACAATGACAATTTTTAATTTTCAAGCTATAGCTCCTACAGACTCCAATTAGGTAGGAATTTTCTCTAAGAGATGTAGAAATAATATACGAACGAATTTTAAGATACCTCACAGGAGTTTGCGGGGGTGGATGTTAACAATTAAAATTTTTAATTTCCAAGCTATAGCTCTTATAGACTCCAAATTTGGTAAAAATCTTCTATGTGATGTAGAAATAATCTAAGAGCGGATTTTACGACGAATCACCCCCAATAAGGATTGCGGAGGTGGGTGTTGACAAAAAAAAATCTTAATTTCCAAAATATAGCTTCTAAAAGGCGTAAATTTGGTAGGAATCTTTCATTTGTCATGAGATCATCTTAAAACGGATCCCAAAAAATTCTACTTCCGATAGGAATTGCGGGGGTGGGTGAAAATCTAAAATTTTAATTTCCAAACTGTAACTCCTGCAGATTCTAAATTTGGTAGGAATCTTCGTGTACGATGTCAAGTTCAGCTGAGAATGGATTTTCTCGAATTCTAACCCCAAAAGGGATGGTGGGGGCGTTAACAATGAAAATTTCTCATTTCCAATCGATAGTTTTTATAGACTCGAAGTTTTGTTAAAATCTTTTATTTATAATGTAGAAATTATCTCGAATAGGATCTTACGAAATTCTTCCCCCACATAGAAGTGCGGGAGTAATAATTGTCAAAAAAGTAATATTCTTTAAATACAGTTCCTACAAACATAAAATTTGATAGAATCTGAAGAGAAACAGGCAAATACCGGGATGGCCTCCAAGGTCAACGGATTTAAATATTTTTCTTTCTTATTAGTGATATTTTCTTACAACAATCGTCTCTTTGGCAGCGGCAAAAAAGTCGACTAAGAATTTTACATACATTTTTTTTTGCTGATCACATAACCGATAAATTGTTCTTATTACGGGATCGCGAAAATGTAACAGATTAAAAGCATTGCATTTTCTAAACACATGAGATATAGAAAAAAAATTTGGCTACTCATTTTAAGAAAATTCGTAAAAAACAAGTACAAATAATTTTCTATGTATAATTGATGTTACGGAAGAAATTTTAATTAACAGCGAAATTCGTCACAATTTAAGCTAGGCAGATTTCAACTTCACTTATGAGACCTGCAATTACTTTAACTAAAACTTACAATGCTCATTTAAAATTTTTTTTCTTCGTGTCAATTAATATTCATTTTTGGAAGAAAGCCACGGGAATGTTATAGTGATTGCACATTGAAAGTTACAATGAATTTTAGCTAGAATAATCATGTGGACAAAATATACAGACCAATTTGATGGAATTTGGAATCTGTGCAAGTCAAAACAATCTTCCAATTAAATTTCAAATCTAGATCTAAAAATACAATTCTATAAAGTGCCCAGCGGAGCGGGTGGGTAACAGCTAGTTAATAATATGTTTGGAAAATAAAAAAAATAACCAATATCAAATAACTATAGCTAAATATAAAGACATTTACTAAAATATTAGATCATATCATTATACAAAACTAAAATTGAAAAGGCCTAAAATTAGAAAATAGACCATTAAAGCAATTAAAATTTTTTTAAAAATGGAAATATAAACAGAAGAAACAAAGGAAATTAAAAAAAAATGACAAACCTCAATTCAGACAATTCGAATAAAAGACATCAAGGTTATTTGACATATACACAAATGAACAACTCTGAATATAGAAAAGCTTTACAAATGAACATCTCTAATTATGGACAAGAAAATTCGGAAATCTCTCAATATGGACATCTCTCATTAAATAAAATAAAAAAAAAAATAAAATACAATATTTATAAATTAAAAAATAAGTAATAGTTCAAAAAAACATGCTTTAACATATAACCAAATTAAAAAGTAAGAATAAATTTTTTGGATAATTTAAAATTAAGTTAAAGTGATTGAAAAAAAAAAAATCATTTTTATGTAAATAAGTGTGGGGATCAGATAAAAACAATTATTCAAGGGTAATATACTCTGCACCAAGTCATCTTCTTCGGAAAACTTTTCTGAAAAATTAATTTTTATTAATCATAGGTAATGTACGATTCTTTAATTTTTAGGTAGATTTTTTAGAAAGCTATCTATTGAACGGATCATTATGAATTTTATTATAGTATCACGTTAGTAGTCAAGAAAGAAAAGTTTGATATAAATAACCCTCGTCATTGACTCTAGTCATCAGCGATGAACGCTGCATCAACCGCGTACTCCTATGACCTGGACAATTTGAGCGACGACGAGATGGCGGGCGATTCGTCTCAATCATCAAATTCAGCGTATCATCAAAACGGATCATCGTGTACCGGCGTAATGGTAATTACAACCGCGCAATTAGCCGCGACTCTGGCACGTGCCGGTTCTGATACTCAATCGGCACTACATAGAGGAAAGTACTACGAGGCCTAGCTTGGCCCAGCCTTGGCTCAACTATGTAAAACTCTGGGCCAAGCTTGTAAGCCAGGCTTGGCCCAGTCCTGGTTGAAGTCTGGGATGATAAAGATGGGCCAAGCCTGGTTACCAGGGCTGAGCCATAGTTAATTTTCAAGTCTGGCCCATGCCATTTGATAAAAAATGATAAAAAAGAATTATTGGAATGTTATTTTTTTATTTTATTTTGTAAGTAAAGTATATTCAGACCTAACTGTTGCTAATTATAAGAAATAAAGTGTGAAAATCGTATCCGTTCTTCTAATTGAGATTCGAACCCGAGCCTTGCGCTTGCCAGACCGATAACTAACCCCTACACCGTACGACCGATAAGTTGATGCACATCTTATTATTCTGATAAGCTAAATCTATATAGTGACGAAGTGTGACGGTTTATTATTTATATAATTTATGTTATTTAATATTGTGTTTCGATGAAAATTAACTATTTTTTACAAATGTTTATTATAGTTAAAAAAAATGAAAGAGTCAAGTTGTTATATTACTTTAAACTTTGTACATCGTTCTGTATATTTTTAATATCTTATGATAAATTTTCATGTTTAAAATGATCAATATTAAAAATTCAACTGTAAATTATTATATTTTAATTTTTTTAAGACTACATCAATTTTGACGATATTCAATTGTCTTGGTTAAATAATAAATTTTAAATTTTAGAATTTGTTAGCAAATATTCGTTAAACAATAAATGTTTACTGTTTAAAATTCTATTACTTAATGATTTATTAAGTTTGAATTTCCCATTGAATGGCTAAGGCTAGGTTACCCAATTCTGGCTCAAGTCTTGGTTGCTATTCAACGCCCATGGCTACAAAGAAAAAAAAATTTACTTAAATCAAGTAAATAATTTTTAAGAATTTCATCTTCTTGATTTGAGTAGAAAAATTCTTAAACTAAGAAATTTTTCTCGATTTAAGTAAATTTTATTTAATTAAAGAATTTTTCGTTTTGATTGAAGACAATTAAACTCTTCAAAGTTATTTTCTTGGTTCAAGAATTTTTCTCTTGAATTAAGTTAATTTTTTTTTTCAGTGTAGGTTTCCCAATCTTGGCTAACCCTTGGGTAATCATTGTGGCCGTGACTGGGTGACCCAGTTCTGGCCCAGGCTCGGGTAATAATTGGGCCGACCAAGGCGTGGTTGCCTAGTCTTGGCCCAAGCTTGGATAATTATTGGCATGGCTGAGGCTGGGTTAACCAGTTTTGGCCCACGCTTGGGTCGCCAATGAATGGCCAAGGCTGAGTTAGCCAGTCTTGGCCCAAGATTGGGTAATCATTGGCATGGCCGAGGCTGGGTTAAACAGCCTGGCCCACGCATGGGCCAATACAGGTACGCCGAAGCTAGGTTTCCCAGTACTGGCCAAAGCCTGGCCCCTTTGTCAACTCTGGGGGTTTCCTGCATGGGTAACCCCTCAAAAATCTACCTAAAAATTAAAGAATCGTACATTACCTATAATTAATAAAAATTAATTTTTCAGCTAAGTTCTCCGAAGAAGATGTCTTGGTGCAGAGTATATTACCCTTGAATAATTATTTTTATCTGATCCCCACACTTATTTACATAAAAATGATTTTTTTTTTTTTATCACTTTAACTTAATTTTGAATTATCCAAAAAATTTATTCTTACTTTTTAATTTGGTTATATGTTAAAGCATTTTTTTTTGAACTATTACTTATTTTTTAATTTTTTAATTTATAAATATTGTATTTTTTTTTTTTTTTATTTTCTTTAATGAGAGATGTCCATATTGAGAGATTTCCGAATTTTCTTGTCCATAATTAGAGATGTTCATTTGTAAAGCTTTTCTATATTCAGAGTTGTTCATTTGTGTATATGTCAAATAACCTTGATGTCTTTTATTCGAATTGTCTGAATTTAGGTTTGTCATTTTTTTTTAATTTCCTTTATTTCTTCTGTTTATATTTCCATTTTTAAAAAATTTTAATTGCTTTAATGGTCTATTTTCTAATTTTAGGCCTTTTTAATTTTAATTTTGTATAATGATATGATCTAATATTTTAGTAAATGTCTTTATATTTAGCTATAGTTATTTGATATTGTTTATTTTTTTTATTTTCCAAACATATTATTAATTGAAATTTTTAGTGAGAGATGTCCAAATTGAGAATTTTTTATTTTACTCGAATCATTGCCAACCGTTACAAATCAATGACGACGACTGTACGTATACATATTTTTATTTTCTAACAATTGTGTTTTGTTTTACTTTTAAATTATCATTTAATTTGTTTTTTTAATTGTTTTTAGAATTGATAATGCTTACTAGATTTATTCTTTACGGCGCTATACTAAACTTTGATAAAAAAAAAAACATGGCGCGTAACCAAAAATCGTGACGATTTTTTTTTACATTGCTATAAAATTTCTCTCATACGTCGATAAAGAAGTTTCACTTCAAAAATTAATTTTAATTACAGTAATTTTTGAATTCCTTAATTAATTTATGATTTTATACATTTTTCTGTTTCTGAGGTGTCCACGTGGAGTATCAAAAGTAAATGAATGAAACAACCTATCAGTGAAAGTAGAAAAAATGGTGGCATTGAAAAAAAAGTCGAGGTGTTTGATTTTTGTATGAATTAAGCGTAAAGTTTCCTGGGGGTGGATTAACTACAGAACTAAATACTTACCCCGTTTTACTATACCCCCGTTATACTCAGCCACTGTCTATTGGTTAAGCGCTTTCGTGACGTAACGTTGCCGGTCCTCTGTGGAGATCGTGGCACGCGGAGCTTCAGTCTGATCCTGCCTGTCGGACTGAGTTCTTCAATAGAAAGTTTGTTTATTAGAAGAAACAGAAGGCCAACACCAAGACCACGAACACGAAGAACAAGAAAATATTTAAAGTCGAACAAAAATAATTTTTTTTTGTTTATTTTTAAAATTTTTAAGACGTGTCTGATTTAACGACGACTTTGGCTACTCAAGACTCACACTTTTATTCTGTTTCTGCGATTTGCTACAATTTATAAGGTAATTTTTAAATTTATTGTTTGAGTTTATATAAATTTTTTATCTGAAATTTTGTGCAAATTATTTTTGGTAGAAAATGTAAAACGAAAGTTGAATTATTTTTCTCTTTATAAAAATTAATTTAGGGGATAAATTAGTAATTTAGGAACATTTGGAGATATTTTTGGTTTTGAATATAAATTTTATTTGGTAATAAAAATAAGTGGATTTTAAAATGAGAAAAAGTATAACTTGAATGAAGAAGTTTGTTCAAATATTGAGATAAATAAGAGATAAAAGGGGAATTATTTGATTCGTAGCTGTAAAGTTTAGCGAACTTGCACTATTTCGTAAGAAGCAACAGGCGAAAAAATATAGTACATTTGATCGATGGTATAATATGTTTTCAGAATATTTATTTGTATGTTCATGAAATGTAGAATTTATTTTACATTTTTTATATCTGAAAAAATTTTTTCGTGAACTCAAAATTAACTAGTAACTTTGCTATTTAATATTTTTTAATTCATCAGAAATATTTTTCACGAAAAATTTATAAATTGTAATTTTGAAAATATTTTTATTCTGGTAAAATTAGCGATTTTAATTTTTTGTTGAGAAATTAAAATCTTAAAATTTCTTTCGAAAAATTGATAATAATATTTTTTTTTGTTACAAGAAATTGGGGCTAAAAATTTCAATTTCAAGTTAGTGTAGAATATTTTCAGAAACTGCACAATTATTCCATTAATAAATATTAATATATCGATTCAAATGTTAAATTCGTTCTATATTTTATTTTTTAACAATTATTTTTAATAGTTTCATACATGATTCTTACTTTTTCAAAAATTGTTTCATTATGACAGAGCAAAATGTAACTATTAATCCGCGGGGTAGTTCTCGCAACAGTACAAGCAGTCAAGCGTTTAAAAGTTTTTAAAATTAATCGTCGAAGCATATAAATCATCGGAATTGTGAGTAAAATATAGAAACTTTACGAGTGATTTTTTATCCAGTTATTTGATACCATTTAACTGATATGACAGGAAAAACTCTTGACACAGAAATAAAAAAATTATTTTATTAAACCAATGATTGTTATGGAATATTTCATATCGATGACTCAAAATAATTAACGATCAAATTTATTTATTTATTTTCGGAACTCTCAATTAGATTGTTTTATAATTCAAATAAAATTAGGTAATGTTCAATATATTTTTACATTATTCTTAAGGCAGCTGTGAGATTCTGTGAAAAATTAATAGCAGAAAATTTCATAAAGGTCTTGAATAATTTAAATTATTCTTCAATCTATTCTAACATTTATCACGTAGAAGAAATCTAACCGTAAATTAACTATCAAAAATTAATATATTTTCAAAATTAAATCTCAATTTTGTTATTGAAAAATTTTCTAACTAAAAGTTAATAAATTTACTGTTCATTAAATGTAAATTGAAAAAAAAAAAAAATTAAATTTTAAAGTGTAACTTTAATAGCTGCTTAAATGAAAATAAATTTGTAATTGTAAATTATAAAATATTAAATTTATTTATTTAAATTCATACCCAGGTGCAAAAGAAAAAAATAATCTCCGTAGAAGCATTTGAAATAAAAAAGTAATCTAAGTAATTCAAGCCAATTTTATTGCAAAACTTTTTTATATTATTCATCACCTGGTAAGGTCTTTGTAAGTTTAATTTCTTTTAACAGAGCCACTTTGTAAGCTATAAAACGCACCGGAGAGTTTTATAGGAAAATGTCCGTTCTCAATGTAAATTCTTTTAGAACTGACCGATTTAAATATAAAGAACGTTCGGTCAGTCTTTTCCGGGCGAAAAGTTACAAGGAAAGCAAAAATAAATTTATTTAACAAGAGGAAAATTTTATTGAGGCTTGAGGTAAAAAGT
Source organism: Cotesia glomerata (assembly GCF_020080835.1). Lineage (NCBI taxonomy): Eukaryota > Metazoa > Arthropoda > Insecta > Hymenoptera > Braconidae > Cotesia > Cotesia glomerata. The sequence continues at coordinate 9,304,795 of NC_058162.1, forward strand.
GGTTAAAATTGAAGATGCTAATTTATTTTAATCAACTTTTTCTGAACCAAGTTCAAGTGATATGTAAAGGAGTGTGACGTCATTAGGCCTCTGACACGTGACGTTAGTGTACTAGTTTATTTTTTTATCATGGTTTATTATTGTTGTTATTATTTTATGTATATTGCTATAGAATATAGACAAGTTCTTTTGTTTAAGCCGTAAGGGTGCAGGAGAAAAAGCTCACTCTTGAGCGATCAAAGAGAATAGAATGGCTCGTATAGGCCTCACTACTTCGGTACTCTGTTAGTATTATTATATAAAATTTATATACAACAAATACATCTACTGGTCTCCGATACTTGCTGATGTAGATCATTCATTGGTACGACACTCGCGGCCGACGCTCGCGATGGTTTTAAAACAAAAGCTTTGTCAATTATATACAAAAATGAACAGAGATATTTATAAAAAATTTTTAATTTCAAGAACAGAGTCAAAAAATTTTTGTACGCAAATTTTATCTCAATAAAGCTTTTTTTTATTGAGAATCATTTAAAAGAAATCTATACTATTTTTATCTATGAATAATTTTTTTAAAAATAAACTGGAAAAATTTTCTATCGAGCTTTATAAATTATTAATTTTTTAAAATAAATTTTAAAGGTTAAAATATCTTTGTTATAATGAACCTGTCAATATTTTTGATAGTCCAATAAATATCTAAGAATTTTTCTCAGTTTGACAAGGCTTAACTCAACAATCGCGAGCCAATCTCACAGGGAAGTTATAACAAAGATAGTGCAACTTATCATCCCGACAGCAGGTACATTACTTTCCCGTAAAGTAAAACCATTACCTAGAAAATTCAATAAATTTATTGAATCATTCCCTTAACTTATGTATTTATTAATTTCTAACATGTTTTTTTTCTTTATATAACTCAACTGCGATCGATATTAATTACTATGTTATAAGTTATAAAAAAGAACATTAATGTCATTAGTCGGCCTCTTATTTTAACGCTCTCTATCACCGCACCCGCGTTATACGCCGTTGTGTTAAGTCGTTACTTTCAAGAGCACTTTTGTGAAGCTCTTAAGGATCTTCTATATATCCTTTCCATCTTATATTATCCTCTGTCTGTGTGTTTACCTCCTGGCACTCCTTTGACTGGCTGACACTTGCCATTCTTTCATTAATGTCCTTTACTTCCACTTGTTATTTTATGAATAACTAATTATTCAATGTTTTCATTAAATTCTTCTGTTAATTTTTCAATATCGTTTTCTTAATGCATCAAAGTTATGAATTTTATAAGAACTTTTCATTTTTTTGTTGCTAATTAATTTATATCGACTTATAAAAGCTTCTATAATTTTTATATTAATAGTTTTCATTTAATTATTTTGCTAAAACTTGAACCAATACCAAGCCTGATTAAAAAAAATAAAATAAATATCTCAGTAAACAAAATTCCGTGAAAAAATTTCAGCAAAGAAATCGAATATTTCTTCGCTTTTTGAGTAGACTGTTTTTGAAATAGCACGTAAACGGATTTAGTTTTTTAAAAAGATGGTTATTCAAACTCTATCCTGGATGTGTAGGCTTCCAACAGAATAAAGAACGAAAATGTATAGATATAGCTGCGAATGAAGTAAACTAAAAGAAAAAAAAGGTTAGTGGAATAAAATACAAGATAAAGAAGCTCTCAAGCAATTTCTCCGAATGAAAAGGTATTTGCGAATCTTTGAATCTCGGAGTGTCACATCATATATTTACCCTTATGGATTTTTTGTAATGTAGTATATTATATTTGAGCTTATCTGAATACATGCGTGAAATATTTATTTAGCTTATAGCTTGCTGGCTATAGAAAAAATTATATTATTAAATAATACATTACTATCACGATCGACTAAGGACGGAATTTTTAATTTAAATTTTCACTCGTCTGGACTATAATAATAATAATTAAATCAAAGTAAACTTACTCAATGCAAAGTAAAAAAATAATTATAAGCTGGTTAATTTCTCAAAAAGAGCGCAGAAACACTTGCAATAAATAAGATTTTATAAATTGTGTACTTTCTGATTAATTTAATTAATTATTGGACAAAATTAATATATTGTTTTTTATATAACTATGTACAATGTAAATTCTAAAAATATTTTTAATGATGGCTGTAAGGGTATAATCTCTTTTAATACGCTTTAAATAAATAAATGAATAAAAATAAATCTATTGTTATGTAAAAGTAAATGAATTTTTCAGGTGATATTCAAAATTAAAAATTTGAAAAACGGTTGACTTACAGGCCATGTCTGGAATTTTTCGCTTTTTTTCGAGCTTGAAACCTTCGAAAATCATCCAGTTAGTTAATCTTCGAGCTCAAAAATTCAAAAGTTATGACAAAAAAATTATTATTTAGAAGTTTTTAAATGGCTATAACTTTTGAATGCTTTGTTCGAATTTGATTAGCTTGACATCATTCGACGCAGTTTTTGAGTGTAAAAAATTGTATATGAGATCTTGAGTCGGTCAATCGAAGAATTAAAAAGTTATCTCAAAAAAATGACTATGTAAAATTTTTCAAAGGTTTTAATTTTTGAACGCGTCCTTCGATTTTAACTTACTTGGCGGCATTCGACGCAGTTTGTTTTTTAACAACAAAAAAGTGTATTTGATGTCTGGAATTGATTAGTCAAATATTTTAAAAGTTATTTAGAAAAAACTTAAAAAAAAATTTTTTTTTGGTTTTTTATTTTTTAAATATCTTTGAAACGGCTCGATCGATTGACTTCAAAATCTAACCAGTTTGAATTCTCAATGATCACTTTTGAACGCCGTTTCATTTATCTCGTTCGGTTAATTTGTTTTAAAAATATACGACAAAATTTTATTTACACAAAACGTGGAGATGTGATGAAAACTCGCATTCTCAAAATCGGACCGAAATCGATAACTTGCTACTTTTGAAAATTCAATTTTTAATTTTCAAAGCGGTAAGTTAAAAATTAGTTGATTATTGGGTAATATATATGTGGATGTGATACATTTTTATATGAGCCAGACGAGTGATTTTGTGGAAATTACGGCGTAAACTGAGACATCAGAAATATCGTGTACAACAAGGGCAAAGGGCTTTATTTCAATCACGGGGCTAGATTGAGCGTGACTTTACAACCACTGAGCTTTTATGCGTTTTTCGTTTCAGTATAAAAAATATAAATGTTGATTTTCTTTTTTATGTCAAATTTAAATTTTATGTTTCATTTATATTCATTTAACTTGAATATATATATATATATATATATATATATATATATATATATACACTGATAGAAGGATTTCTTAAAATTTAAGAAGATTTCTTTTGTATTTAAGAAATCATTTCTTAAACATCATTTCTTAGTATTTAAAAATATTTCTTTTATTTAAGAAATGATTTCTTAAATACAAAGAAATCTTCTTAAATGTTAAGAAATCCTTCTATCAGTGTATATATATATATATATATATAAATTTACGTATCAGTTTTGCAGAGAATGAAAAATATTTCAATTAAAAATTTTATTTTAAACTATATGAGATCTATTTTAATGTCACAATAAATAAAATTTATTGTGACATTAAAATTTTTGAATATTATCGACAATTATAATCAGAAATTTTTATTCAAACGTGACTAATAAAAATTTTTAATATTTTGGGCAATATTATTATTTATTTTTTTACTATAATAATAATATTCATTAATTAAATTGATGATTATTTTTTCATAAAAAATTACGAATTCATTCGCTCACCTCAAATCGAATATTAAACTCTCCACGCAAGCAAAAGCTCAAAAGTTATTCGTCACAATTTGAAAAGTATCTCTTTTAAAATATCCCATTGTTTATTGTTTCTTCGATGCATTTATCTTCATTGTTTCGCGCTATATTTATAACTTGAAAATTAAATTGTCGGCTTATTTTAAATTCCATATTTCAACAATAAAACAAAGTACTGCCTATTGAATATTCGCATAAATATTTATAGAACCATAAATATTCATTTAACATGAATGTTTTCGTTTATTGAATCATGAGACATGAGACAATAGACGTAATACTCTCGAAAATCAAAAACTATTTCCAGTGTTTAGAAGAATGTCTCGGTTTATTCTGATATGTAATTTATAACATGCCTCGCATCCGAAATATCTGTGGTATTTATTCTTGGTATCCAAGATTCTATTGTCAATACAGTTATTACATGAATTGTCTTACGAAATTCCTTTATAAATTGTGCTTAGTAGAACAACAATTTCCGCCCCCTCTTATTTTGACGGTCGTCTGTTTTTATTTTTTAAACATTATCGACAAAAAATTAAAGATGAAAATAAACTCACTTCTATTAGTTCCTTAGGAAAAAAATTAAATAAGTTGTAAAAATTGTTACAATGAGTCAAAACACGTCAAGTGGACCCCCCTTTTACCACTTGGTGATAGAAAACTTATTAAAATATAATTATCGAAAGTAGTCATACCTATAAATCATCCCTCAAAACAGTTTTTGAAAATTTTGAATTTAACAACAATTTTTTTAATAATAAAAATTTTCGGTACTTTTAATTAAAAAATAAATTGTGAAAAAGCTATTGAAGATAACTTAACGGAATTTTCAGTGATTATAGTAAAATATCTATATTTTCACATAAAATTCTTTTGCAAATTTAATTTGTTTATTATCATATTTTTTATTAACTTTTAAGTAAACAAATTGAAATTTTAATGACTTCTCAGTACGATAATCGAATTTTTCTTTTTTAGTAATACGCGTTGTACATTTAAGTTCTTTATTTCGAAATAAAATTTCACTGCCCGGTATTAGTTTAAATGATATGAATTTTTATATGATGCAGCGGCGAACGGTACAAGTGCTCTGCGCGCTACTGAGCTTATATTATAGCCGTTCACGCTGTAGATCGCTACAAATTACATAATTATTTAATAAATGATTTTTACAATTCAATTTTTTTTATTTTTATTTATACTTTTAACAATATTTGTACAGAGTAATCAAAATATATTTATTAAAGCATTATTTAGATTTAACAGTAGAATAAAATAAACATTTTAATAGAATATAGTAAAAAAATCAATTAATGCCTTAAAATAGTTCTTAATTTTTTTTTCTGTTGTTTCTTAAGTACTACATTTGTAATACTTTTTTCATCTTCGAAGAAAACTTAGCATTTTAGGGAGTCTTTATTGACCCTTTCGAAAAAATGAAATTGACGCGTATTTTTTAATGTGAATGCTTGATCATGTCACGATTTGTAAATCTAAAAAAAAATTAAGAACTAATTTAAGGCATTAATTGATTTTTTCATTATATTTCATTAAAATGTTTATTTTATTCTACTGTTAAACCTAAATAATACTTTAATAAATATACTTTGATTACTCTGTGCAAATATTGTTAAAAGTATAAATAAAAATAAAAAAAATTGAATTGTAAAAATCATTTATTAAATAATTGTGTAATTTGTAGCGATCTACAGCCTTAACGGCTAAGCTCAGTAGCGCGCGGAGCACTTGTACTGCTCGCCGCTGCGTCATATAAAAATTCATATTATTTAAACTAATACCGGGCAGTGAAATTTTATTTCTAAATAAAGAACTTAAATGTATAACGAGTATTACTAAAAAAAAAATTCGATTATCGTACTGAGAAGACATTAAAATTTCAATTTGTTTATTTAAAAATTAATAAAAAATATGATAATAAACGAATTAAATTTGCAAAAGAATTTTATGTGAAAATATCGATATTTTACTATAATCGCTGAAAATTTCGTTAAGTTATGTTCAATAGCTTTTTCACAATTTATTTTTTAATTAAAAGTACCAAAAATTTTTATTGTTAAAAAAATTGTTGTTAAATTCAAAATTTTCAAAAACTGTTTTAAGGTATGATTTTTAGGTATGAATACTTTTGATAATTATATTTTAATAAGTTTTCTATCACCAAGTGGTAAAAGGGGGGTGGGTCCACTTGACGTGTTTTGACTCAATATTAACAGAAAAAAATTTTAACACTGAAAATAAATTAATTTTTTTTTGTTCAGATGGCAATAAAAATTCATGATTTTTTTAGTGATAATTTAATTAAGAAAATGTTTTAAATTTATCTTTGAAAATAATTGCAAAAAAATGTAAATTGTGGTTAAGATGTAGGATCAAAGTAACGATAAAAATTTATAATCAACATTCCACTGATAGTTTTAAAGTTACGGAGATAAGCCAAGGATCCATTGAATTAAATCTTCATAATTAAATTTTTTAAAAATGTTATCATCGCTTCAAAAGTTTTATTTTTAGTCAAAAATATGTTATCAAAAAAAATATTATCTTCACAATATTATTAGATTGGCGCTAGGATCGAACTTAGACCTTTCTCATAAGGAGCGACCCTTTTTAAAATTCAGCTTTGATGGTTTTAGGCCGTACCATTTTACGTACAATAATGTCTTTAAAAATACAAAATATAGTAATAATTTATAAAAATTATAGCCTTGAATATAAACATAAATAGATAATAGGAAACTATTTTCGTGATGATAAAAATATTGAAGATTTAATCTTGTTTATTAAAAAAAATATGTAAATAATTTTTTAACATTATTACGGTAGGGTTAAAGCTAGCGGAGAGAGAAATTGCGATAGAAAGTGATGAAGCAAAAAAGGCAAATATAATTTCAGGGCTCTTAACCTGTAGTCTTACTAAGCAGGCAAGTTTTCCACTAACGGGCTCGCTAATCCAATGGTAATTGGACGGTACTCATTTAACGCCTGGACTTAATCCAACCTTTTAGCGCCTCGGGACTCTGCCCTGGGAAGTGGATAAAATATAAATAAACACTCTTTTAAATTTCCTTTTCTTTTTTCAATTATCTTTGCTTACAATTTTTTTTTCTTTTTTAAATAAAAACTATAGAGAAACTAGTAGAAAAATAGTACCAGAGTATAAAATAAAAGATAAAGGGCATAGATAAACATGAGTTGCTTTGCAAAAGATACTTACGGGCAATCGCTCGACAGTTAAAATAAAAGTCCAAGCATTTTGTTTGCCTTTACCTCGAACTACTTACAGTAATTTTATTGTTTTTTCAAACATCTAAACTATTTTTTCACGATAATGAATTTCATTTTATTGTTATACAATATTTTTTATTCGTATTTTTCTCTGGTTATTTGAGCATCTATTGTTGGACTTTTTAAAAGAAAAATAATTTCAATCTTGAGTAAACTCTAAATTTTATAATTTAGTGCTTGCAGTGTTGTTTCCAAAAATATTTGTTTAAATTTATTTATATTTATATGGTATAAAATTAAAATACAATTACTGCTGTATCAATAGAAGTTTGAAGATTGTTGCATCAGCATTTCTATTCAGACTCTGACTTGAGAATAATTTAGTTTTTAAATCGTTCTTCTAGTCAGTGAGCTTAAGTAAGAAAAATAAATCGTTGCGGTTTTATTTAGGAAAAATATTTACTGAAAAGTTCAGCGTTTTGGTAAGACGGATTTTAATAATGAATTTTTTTGTTATTTACAGATGAAGAAAATGTTTTTAAATTAATTAAAATTTTTAATTTAATTTTCAAAAAAAAATGTATCATAAATTATAATCGTTATTTTCGATACATGGCGTCAAGTAAAGGATTTTGGTAAACTTGAATTTGCACTAAGAGCTTAAGATTATCTAGAATCCGCAATGGGATCAAATGCGTCGTTTTACGGATGAGCTAAGCGAATTATCTAAGAAAACATTAATTTAAACAAAAAAAATATTTTTTTTTAAGAATTTTTATAAAAAACTAAGTAAAATTAGAGGAAATAAATTCTCTTTAGAATTGATCACTGTTAGTGAGTATTTGAACATTGAGATATAAAGAGATTCATTTGATGCGCGTAATCACTAGTTATTGCATCATACTACAATAAATGGATTTAATTAAAGGAACGCGTTATTGATGATTAATATTTATTGGAGAGATGAAAATTCTGATATTGGTTTTAATATTACACGAATTTAATATGCAAATAAAAATTTATTTCTGCGCATTCGAGATTTATTGTACGTGATCATTATCTTCAATGGTTATCGAGAAATAATATTTTTACTATTTAATACGACAAAATGTGAAAATAATGAAAATTAATTAATTTGTTTCTCAAAATACACACAGTAAAAAATTTTGCGTCATTGCGTCAAAAAATTTTTATGTTAAATATTTAACACTTTTTTGTGTTGATTTAACAGAATAAATATTTAATTTACACATAAAAGTGTTAAATATTTAACACTAAGTTTTTTGACGGAATGACTCAAAATTATTTACTGAGCAGTGTTGATCTTTTTCAAATTTTTGACTACAAACAAATGAATTTTTTTTTTGATTAAGTCAATTGCTTTTTACAAACGTCGGCATTCTGTGAAATTTAATTAAGAGCATGTAATACAGTCTGTTGTCGGTAATTCAGTTTGGACTAGTGATAACAAATGCCAATTGAATATATCGGATTATTCAAAAATTTGAATATTCTCTGTCCTACATGTTCTTAAGAATGTGAGTTTTGACTCAAAGAATATTCACTTATTTGATCTCTATTCATTTATTAATAAGCTCAATAATATCAGCTTTCATGTTTACATCAATCTAATTACGTTTTTTGAAGGTTAAAAAGTGTGTAATGTTATTAAAAAAAAATAAAACAAAATAAAATAAGTTATACTACACAATTTGGTATTATTAAATATAGCAGTTGAAATTGCTAATATTATTTGATTGGAATAAATTATTCGTTTGTTTGAAATAAACGAATTATTTGTGATCGAGAATCCTAATTTAAGACAAATATTCAAAATGTCCCTGTTTATATAAATTTATGTTATTTTAGACCTTTACGGTTTCATTTAATTAACCTTTGACTTTTCATTCGATTTCGAAGTAGTAATTTTAATTAAGCTCGTTGAAAAAAAAAAAAAAAAAAAAAAAAAAACAACTGATAATTTTATTTTATCAATCATTTGCATTTTTAAGGAGAAGGCGCTGAAATGCTGACCAAAAATTAATTTTCTTTTATTTTTTTATAAATTTTAAATTTAATTGGTATATTATTACTGATAAAAAACTTGATATTTAATGATGTTTATTAACTGCTAACAAATTGTTTTTTAACAGTTAATGATTTAAAACACATTTATGATAATTATATAAATTATTTATCAAATTTTGAAAGGTATTTCGGAATTATTTTCAAAATTTTATTTCACTTATTATTGTGATGTAATTTTTTCATTAGTATTAAAAAAAATCTGATGAAGTTTGCAAATTATTTTATTCAGTTCTCTGAATCGTGAATAAAAAATTCCTTCGGATGCGAGTATTACAAAAATGTAACATTATTAATTAAAAAAAAAAAAAGGATAAATCTTTGCTCAAAAATTCACTGAAAATCCGGTAGCATAAAAATGTAGGAAAACACCTACACCTAAAAAATTACAATGTGTCAGATAAATAAAGAAAACATTATTCAACTTTAACAGCCGAGACCAGTGATTGCAGTTTCAATCGGCTTAGCGAAACGAATGGAAATTTTGAAAAAACGTTTTTAGAGATAATAGATAATTTAATAAACTATTTCACCACAAAGCGTTTTTTTCAAAAATTTCATTCGTTTCGTGAAACCAATCGAAGCTGCAATTGCTCTGCTGTTGGGAGTGCAACAGAGATAGTTCCGTTGAACTCCGCGAAAGCAAAGCGAGAAAAAGATGGTCTCGCCTGTTAAAGGCCATAAAGTTTGAGTGCACTTTCGCATGACATTTACATGTTCTGGCGATCCATTTATTACTTATATCTTCAATTAAACATTAATGCTTGCAAACAAAATACTATAAACATTAAAAAACAATACTTTGAATTTCTTCAGTCACTAATTTTATTTCGTGTTTTATTCCGTGGGGGCGTGATACGTGGAATATTACCATATTGCTGAGTACTAATAAAATAGATGGCCAACTGATAGCTTTTTATTCATTAATCTCTTTACATTGAGGCTTTTAATAAAAACATTAAATATGAGAATTTCTTCTTCGTTTATTTTGATAAAAATATTAATCTGAATATAAAATTCAAAGTACTCACTGCTTAACATGACGCTGAGCAAACTTTCATCTTTTATTCAGTTTTTTTGGTGACTAAATTGTGTTATATTTTCAGAATTTAAATAAATAATTAACTATTGAACGAGGTGATTACTTAAAATATGTAAGCGATCAAATTAGGACAGGAAATAATTATAGATGCATTTCCTACGCTCACTCATATGGTAACGAGAAATTACGAGCTAGTCGTTCTAAGATTAATATACATAGTTAATTTGTGACTTTGAAAAAAGATATAAGAGGCTTAGACAGCAATTTGTGCTCTTTAATATTTCCGATTTAATTTCCGTGGAAATGTTTTTAGTTTTCCGTCGAAAAAAGCAAAAGTTTCAAAATTTGGACGTCAGTATCATGAATGCTTTTAATTTTGATCTATATTTTATAAAAAAAATAACGTTATATTATATTTTATATAAATTATACACTTTTTGTTTTATAAAAAATTTTCAATTTTTGAAAAAAAATTATTTGATTTTTGAACTAAGTTTAAATTAATTAGAACAAACAAATTACACAGAAGGTTAAATATTTCATCACGTTTGTTAGAATCCCACAGGACATGTGACTTAATAAGTTTCCAAAGTTTAAGTCGATGCACAGTAAAGAGACGCGCGCTTCTGCTTAAACATGTATGGTATTTCCGCGTGACTAATTAATGTTTAGTAATGAATAATTATGGATATTTTCTTCTGGGAGCAGAAATAGTAGTCGGAAAAAAATTTGAATATTAATTTTTCAAAAAATTTTTAACTAGCAATTATGGAAATATAAAACTGTCAAGCTATTAGTAATTTATTCAATAATTAGTAATTAGTATTCATTATTAAATTATTGTAATAGGATAAAATTTATTAAGTTTGCTGCTGCAGCAATTTAATTTTTTTTTTTTTTTATTTTTAGTATGTAAATTATTTAAATAGTAAAATTTACAATGTAAATTAATATTAAATGTATTGACAATAATTTTTATAGTAGAAAAATTCTTGAATCAAGAGAAATTTCTTAGTTCAAGAATTTTCCAGCTTGATTTAAGGCAGTGATACTCTTCGGAATAATTTTCTTAGTTTGGGAGTTTTTTTCGTGAATCAAGTTTTTTTTTTTTTTTTTTTTTTTTTTTTCAGTGTACATTATAGCGTTAAATGTCGACGTATTATAATTGAGAAAGTATATCTTGTTATAAGTAGTACAAAGAGAGTGTTACATTGTGAGTATATAGGATTATATTGAACTACTAAATACATAAAATCTCGTATTGGTTATCTTTTACTTGTTCACAAACAACATACAGTTGCAGACATTGTTGTTTTTAGTTTACTGTACTGAGTAATGTAAACTTTAAATTGAAATAAAACTTCAACATATATACCAGTACAAAGAAACATTTTCCTCAATTTTATTTTCTAAAGTTTGCTTTAAAAACAAAATCTATTGAGGAAAATGAGAAAATTCTTAGTTAACTATTTTTTTATACATTTGTGTTTTTTACGGTTATATTATGATTTTTATTTATTAACAGAATTGGAATTTTTTTATCGAGTAAACTTTATATTTTTTATTTTTTAGCTTTATATTTCTTTTTTTTTAGCTTAATATCAAAACTACTTTAGTAACATTTAAAATCAAGCACTTGAAATGAGAATAAATATTTTGACATCCTAAATTAGTATATATTGCCATTTCGTTACTAAATTGCTCGTCTGGATAGAAATATGAAAACATCTCAGCATCTGTAAAGGACTGTTGGATTATAGTGTAATAGATTTAATTTGAGGGTTTTCATTAAACTACACGGAGAAAAATTAATAATAGTATTTACTATACGATAATATTAACTCCTACTATCTGAAATGGTAATAAAATTAATTAGTCACAAAATAATAGGAGTTATCATTGACAATTGTACTAGATCCTATTAATAATGGTAACGATTACTATCGAAAATGATAATTGTAATTATTAAAAATTATAACTGCTATAATCGAAGATGGTAACTGTAACCATCTCAGATTGTAAAAATTCTGAAAGAAAAAATAATATAAATTTATTTTATTTAATTCTTTATTTGCATCCATATTTTAGTTATGAACATTTTTTCGTTTAAAATATTAAAACAAATAATAACACAATCGTTTAAATCCATATATGATAAAAATTTCCAAATATTAGAGCTGTTATTGATTATTTTGAATGATTGACTATGATTATCAAAATAGCAATCATCCAAGATTTGGGTTACTAAAAAAGTCTTATTATTATCAATTATTAATATTTTTTCACAAGATAAAATAATGAAACATTATTTGATGGTTCCATTATGATTGAATTAATTGTTATCCTATAATCTATATTATTAAGAGAATATCATTGAGAGAAAAAAACTCTATCTCTAGATTTATTATCAATAAATGATCTTATATCTTGTGAATTATTGACATTTTTACAGTTACAAGCTCACTCCAACATTATACTTATCGAGATCTTTCATTTGAGTACCCACATCAATTTTTCACATATATATATATATATATATATATATGAAAAATATATAAAAATGCATGTGGGTACTCAAATAAAAGCTCTTGATAAGTGTAACATCGGAATGAGCTTATATCTTTAAAAATGTCAATAGTTAAGAAATGATATTGTATCTTGTAAACCATTGACATTTTTAAAGATATAAGCTCACCCTGACATTACACTCATCGAGACCTTTCATTTGAGTACCCACATGAATTTTTTATATATTTATATATATTATATTATATATATGTATATAATATATATGTATATATGAAAAATATATCAAAAATGCAAGTGGGTACTCAAATGAAAGCTCGTTATGATTGTTATATCGGGATGAGCTTATATCTTTATAAATGTCAATAGTTAAGAAAGTAAAGTACACTTTAACGAAAATCATTATACAATTAAGCAAAATTTTATTTATTATATTCCGCAATTCTTGGCAGTCACATAGGGACTGCAGGTTGCTAGTTTTGATAATTTGTGCATTGAATTTCTTCAACAGAATGCATAACTTGAACAGGTCAATGAGTTTATTTTATCTGCTAGCTTTAGAAATATCATTTAATTCTATGCAGAAGAAAAATTACATGTAGTCAAGCTGATTCGGTGCATTTCAAAATACGATACCATCAACTGGAGCAAAGAGTATGCTCTCTTTAATTGCAATTGTTAAAGGGAAAAATTGAATTTAAATAATTAGATAATTATGATTAATAATTAGTTTAAAGCTTCATTGTATTCAACATTTTTTTTTGAAAATCTTAGATTTTTTAAAAATTTTTTGTAAGATTAAAATTTTTTTTTTGAAATTTGAATTTTATTGAAAATTTTGATTTCTTTGGGAATTTAAAATTTTTTTTGAAAAATTTGGCGTTGAAACTTGTGTTAGATAAACAAAAATTTAAATATACATTCAATCCGATTTTAATCCCGATTTTTTGTGTACTACACTGCACTACAACTGCTTTTAGTTCATTCAGAAATGCATTCACGCTAACGCAAATTTTTAATTTTTAAATATTTTTTACTAGCTTAGATAGTAGCTATTATTATTACTGATCGTAACTGTAACCATCAGGTTATATTAGGAATTACGATTTTGATAATAGTAGTAACTAGTTAAAATAATAATAGCTATTATTACTGATTACCATCATAATAGTAGTAGTAACCATCAGGATGGTAACTACTACAATTCAGATGGTTTACATAATTATTTAAATAATATTTACTACTATCGAATTCAGTTAATAGATTTTATCATAACTAGATAGTAAACTCTACTATAAAATTTTCTCCGTGTGTATATTGAAATGAAAGTTTGAAATGAAAAGTAAATTTTCTCGTTGTCGAGTTGATGTTCCCGGGGGTGTTTCTGTTATATTAGTTGAACTATATTGTATAAATTCATACATATATATTTTCCCGCTTACAATATCAACTATGGATTCTATGAGTCATTTTTAAATAATTTTATTCCATCTATGATTTTTGTTTTTCTTTAATTTTACATTTTCAATTTTAAATTTTTAATATAAAAAAAATTCACTCAAGTTATATAAATTTTTACCACTAAAAATTTTTTTAATTTGGGCAAATAATTGATTATAATTTAAAAATTTTATATTTTTAATAGACATGTTTAGAAAAATTTTTAAACCAAAAACAATTAAAATTTTTCCCCCATTATATTTCTCGAATTTTTTTTGAAATGATAATTGACTTATTTTTTGTTAAATATCGATAAAATTATTAAACTAAAATCACCCTCTATAAACGGTTAAACTTTTACACCTTGATAATAAATGGTTTAAACATGATCCCATTCAAAAAGCCAAAGTTTGTTCCGTTGATATAGATGGTCATTCAAACATTAATTTAGAAAAAAATAAAACTTATGAAGCTTTGATTTAGCAAAAAATAGAAATTAACTGTCTGCAAATGATACGCGAGATATTTAGTAAATCAAGATGTTGAAAATAATGGAGCAGCAAAAAAGAAAAAACGGGTGAAGAGAAATACTGAGTGGAAAAAGTGAAACAAAAAACATGAAAAGGTAAATAAAATGGGCTCTTAAGAAACGACACAGCGATACAAGGGTCATTAGTAATAAAAGTAGACGTACAAGGGGCAGAGGTGCAAGAATGAGCAGAAAACGTTGAAGAGGGTCAGCCCTCAAGCTATTTTATTTTTATACCCTCAAACTTGTTCCATTCATCAAATTTAACCAGTTGAAAAATTTTTTATATTATTTTTTACTTTATTTCTTTGTTGTTTCTTTTGCCAAAAATTTTTCAATTCACTCAAGTTTTATGCACTCGAATTACATTTTTCTTAATAATAATAAAAAATAAAAAAAAAAAAAACATTATAAATTCACATTTCATACTTCCGTTTATTTTATTTTTTTTATTTCTGGAAACACTGGGGAAATTTTATAGGAGACCTCAATCGGATAAGCTTCAAGCCGTTGTAGTAAGAAATAAAGAGTTTTGTTTATTTTTTCGTTGCTTCATAAAGCCTGCATATTTTATTGAGAGCTTCATGATTTACATATTTGATGATAAACATTGAAAAAACAATTACATTTTTTATAAAAAAAATGCAAAACAAAATTAGTCTTTAGATTGTAATTAACTCTTGATAAGCAGAATAATTATTAAAATTACATAGCTTTGTAGATTGTTACAATTACGCAACATGATATCATTCTGAACCTTCGCATATATCGACGTAATTAAATACGACGTTAAAATGATGATAATAACCATAATACCCTTTGAAACGATTATATGGTTGCTTGCAAATGCAGACAATTGGACATTTCACATATTTCATGCTCATGTTAGAGGTATTTTTAATTCCTATTTCATATGATAATTTGTTAATATAATATAAAGAGAGGTATTAACATCGGGTTTCATTTCACAAATTGATTAGTCCGGTAATTTACCATTACATTGTTTTATTTATCGATAAAAGAAAAAATTTTGTGAATTACATGGGACAAAAATTGTTCTATTGCTTTAATTCTCAAAAGTTTTATCTTTTTTTTATTTAATTTTTTTTTTATCATATAATTAGAATATATGTATAACATTCATCTCTTTAGCTTCAGAGCTTTATTTTATGCATAGAAGTACACTGACAAAAAATTGATCTGAGAGAAAAAATTATTTCAAAGAATCAGATAATTTTCATTTAAGTAGAAAAATTTTTGAATTAAGAAATTTTTCTTCGTTTAAATAAATTTTACTTGATTTATTAATTTTTCGTCTTGATTCAAGACAGTAAAACTCTTTAAAATGATTTTCTTGCTTGAAAAATTCTCTGAAATCGTTAATTTTTTACGTACTATGAAAAAAAAAGTGATTGCGTATTTTATTTTCTGTATCGATGTAAAGAGAATTGATTGCGAAATTCTCATTTTTAAGCACTTTCGACAAATATAACATGATTAAACAGAAAATTTTCATTCTAACCAGATCGAATGATAGGAAAAATGTATTTGCTCTTAATTTTCTTTTATGAATTTTTTTTATTTTTTAGTAATACTGAGCTTTTAATGGAAGAGTTTATTGGAATATTTATTTTTTATCCGAAAGCTTTTACCAGAGTAATTTCCAAGTTACTCATGATATAGATACTCGTGTAATGCTTTTTTTACCGAAAGAGCGTATTTTTAAATTTTGCGTATTGATTTGGCGGCAGCAGTGTACAAAAATTTGATTACAAGCCTTTAATATTGATACTTAGAAGTTGCCAATCAAAATTTTCTATTTTTCATTTAATAATTTTATTAATAATTCAGTTAAATAACATGGAAAAAAATATTTTTAAACTTTGAAATTTTATATCTGGTCTCAATTTTTCGATAAATTTACTTTCTCAAAAGTTATTCGAAGTTAAAATTGGACATATTCTAAATTAGCAGATTTTCCTTTATTTTAAGCAAAATAATTATTTTTTAGTTAAAAATTTTTCATATACATTGGAGATCATCTAATTTTTATAAAAAGAAAAAAATTATGTATTTTATCAGACTTTTATTCAAGTTTCATGATAAATAACTTTTAAAAATAATTTACTAAACAGCAGTGATAATTTAATTTTTTTGAATGAAATATCTGTACCGTTTTCAAAATAACTAATTCACGCAATCTGAAGCCAACTATCGTGCTTAAGTCATATTTTATTATTTTATTATCTATTTACAAACCTTCCCATACAGGAAAATACGACGGGGCCAGATATGGGCCACGCTTGGCGCAATGCTGTCTATCTCTGGCCCATGCTTGTAAACCCGCTTTGGCCCAGCCTTGGTAGAAGTCTGGAGTGATAACAGGGTGCCAAGTTTGGTTGTCAAGACTGGCCCAAGCATGATAATCAAGACTGGCCCAAGTTTGTTAACCAAGACTGGCCCAAGTTTTTAAGCCAAAGCAAGCCCAGGCTTATTTACCACTATAGAATTTACTAAAAGAAGTAGATTATAAAATATATTTAGAATTTAATTGTTTAATGTTAAACCAAATTAGTATTAAGAACCCAATTTCGAATAAATTAAATTCTCTGAAATAAAATAGTAAAATTCTACGAAACGGTTAAATTATTTTGTATAAAATGAGTAGTTTTTAGTTGAAATGATAAAAAAGGAATTTTTTAATTTTCATTGATATATTTCAATTTTGATGTAGAGCTAACGCAAGTTTAGACGACTTAACTCTTAATTTAGACCTAATTTTCGCTAATTAGAGAAATAAAGTGAAATTCACATTTGCCCTAACCGAGATTCGAACCCAAGTCGCGCGCTTGACAGACCGATAACTAACCCCTATGCCGTACGATCGATAAGTTGATATACATCTCATCATTCATATGAACTAAATCTATATGGTGACGGAGTGTGACGGTTTATTATTTATATAATTTATGTTATTTAATATTGTGTTTTGATGAAAATTATATATTTTTTACAAATGTTTAGGAATTAAAAAAAAGCAAAATTCAAGTTCTTATATTACTTTAGACTTTGTAAATCATTCTGTATATTTTTAATATCATATTATAAATTTTAATGTTTAAAATTATTAATATTAAAAATTCAACTGTAAATTATTATATTTTAATTTTTTTTAAGATCATATCAATTTGGACGATACACAATTGTTTTGTTTAAAAAATAAATTTTCAATTTCAGCATTTGCTATCAAATATTCGTTAAGCAATAAATATTTACTGTTCCAAATTCTGTTACTTAATGATTAATTAAATTTGGATTTTCTATTAAATGACCAAAGTTAGGTTGCTCAATTCTGGCTCAAGTCTGGGTTTCCATTCGTAAGCCAAGGCTAGGCTTCCCAGTCTTAGCTAACGCTCGGGTGATCATTACGTCGGCCAAAGATAGGTTTCCCAGTCCTGGCCCAAGTCTGGGTCACCATATCACAATGTCACATGAATATAAAAACTTCAAAACCCAAGTTAAGGTGTCTCTAGGTTTGGCCAAAACTGCACGGAAAAAAGACTCTGTCAAAATTACAGAAAAACTATCAAATTTACAGATTTACCGCTGTCAACCCAAAAATGTCAATTTTACAAAGTTAAAAATGTTATTTTCACATTGTGAAAACTGTCAATCTAAAACTGTTAATTTTACAGTTTTTCAATGTAATAATGTCATTAAAAAAATGTGAAATTCACTTTTAAAAAAAAAAAAGTTAAATTTATGTTAAAACAAAAATTGAACTTGTTATTTATGAGTAAGATTTTCACATTTCGTGAAATGTAAACAATAAACAAAAAAATATTTTAAAAATTAAAGTTTTAACTGAAAAAATTAGGTCACATAAAATAATTGTTCAGATCTGCAAACCATAGAAAGTAAAAAGCATTAAGATACATATAACTATAATAATGAATATTAGATTTATCTATACTGTTAAGAGAATAAGCAAAATTCTGTGGCCAGTGTATTTATATGATAAAATGGGTTTTATGATTAAATTTGGTATTGTTGGAATAGTCTTGACCTGGAGTTGGTCCTTTTCATGATTTAATATCATTCTCACCAATAGGCCTTTTATGATGATAAGTACTTAAACAGCAATAAAAATGACCTTGATTCCACAGCAAAATTCTTGAACGAAAAATACAATTTTGAAGAGGGGAATTGTCTTGAATCAAGACGAAAAATTCTTGAATTAAGTAAAGTTTCCTTAAATCAAGAAAAATTTTCTTAAATCAAGAATTTTTCTACTCAAGCCAAGAATATTGAGCTCTTCAAAAATATATACTTGATTCAAGAACATTTTTTTTTCTGTGTAGGCTGCATTCAAAAATGCTCTATCCCTAGATACATAATTAAGAAATTACCTTGTATCTTATGAACTATTGACAGTTTTAAAGATATAAACTTATACCGATGTTACACTCATCAAGACGTTTCATTTGAGTACCCACATCAATTTTTCATATATTTTGTATATTTATATATATTATATATATGTATATATGAAAAATATATCAAAAATGCATGTGGGTACTCAAGTGGAAGCTCTTAATGAGCGTAACATCGAGACGAGCTTACACACTGACAAAAAAAGTACTACTCTTGAGAAAATTTTCTTGTCACAGGAATATATATTCTTGATAATTTTCAAGAATATATTTTCTTGTCTCAAGTATTGATCGAATTAATCGAAGTATTTATTGTTTAATTCAAGTGAACCTATTTGTTTGTAAATCTATCGAAATTAATGCAAAAATTTTATTATGATAAATATTGATATTTTTTTGTCAAAAAACTAAAATTCATCTCAAGGTAGTACCTCCACGAAAAGCATATTTCAAGAAACTTATGGAATTTTTTTTATCGAAAGATAAATATATTAATAATTCACCACCAAAATTTCAGATCAATTCACTGCACCGTTTTTGAATAATTAATTTTCAAAATTGCATCTTTGACACGTAGGGGTATAGAGAGATGGTAAAGTTAGTATGAAATCTATTTGCATCACTTGAGTGGTACGGAAGATTTCATACTAACTTTACTATCTCTCTATATAACTCTACGTATAAAAGATGCAATTTTGTAAATTAATTACTCAAAACGGTACGGTGAATTGATCTGAAATTTTGGTGGTGAATTATTAATATACTTATCTTTCGATAAAAAATTCCATAAATTTCTTGATATATGCTTTTCGTGGAGGTACTACCTTAAACGATTTTTGAGCCAAGAAATTTTTCTGGACAAAAATTTTTTCTCAGTGCATCTTTAAAAATATCAATAATTAAGAAATAACTTTGAATCTTGTGAACTATTGACATTTTTAAAGATGTAAGCATTTTTTCAAATTTTTTTGTTTTAATCTAATTTTTTTTTTTTAACTGAGGTCTTTTTTTTGCTTCATTTTGATTTTTTTCTTTGTTCTCAGCGATACTCAAGACTTCGGGCGATACTTAAGAATCGTGGTTTTCCCTCGACGATGTTTTCTGGGAGGAGAATATCTAGATTTTGATGACATTGGCTTAAAAAAAAATAAAATTTGTTTTCATATGATTTTTTGGGGAGAAGACCGTCGTACCCCACAAAAAAAAATTTTTGTTTGATTTTTTGCAAAATTTCGACTGATTTATTCGAAACAGACGGAAAATAAACGAATTTGATAGTTAAAAGCCGCAAAAACCGTCTTGAACCTTCAAAAACCGTTAAGGGGACCGTCGTGCCCCAGGCTCCCCTAATTAACTTTTTACATATTATTACTGTAAATTTGACAGTTCTTATCTGTAAATCTGACATCTTATGGTTATGTTATTTTCACATATTATTTATGTAAATTTGACAGTTTTTCTTTGCAAATCTAACAAAATCTGGCCATGTCAATTTAACATTCCCATATCTGTCATTTCCACAGATTATTTTATTCCGTGTGGGTTATTCAGTTACCATTCAACAGCCGAGGTTAGGTTACATAAACTTGGCCCAAGTTAGGGTGACTGTAGGCTTGGCCAAGGCTAGGTTATCCAGTCTTGGCCCATGTTAGGGTTACCATTCAACAGCCGAGGTTAGGTTACACAAGCTTGGCCCAAGTTAGGGTTACCATTCATTGGCCAAGGCTAGGTCATTCAGTCTTGGCCCATGTTAGGGCTACCATTCAACAGCCGAGGTTAGGTTACACAAACTTGGCCCAAGTTAGGGTGACTGTAGGCTTGGCCAAGGCTAGGTTATCCAGTCGTGGCCCATGTTAAGGTTACCATCCAACGGCCGAGGTTAGGTTACGCAAACTTGGCCCAAGTTAGAGTGACGCTAGGCTTGGCCAAGGCTAGGTTATTTAGTCTTGGCCCAAACCTGGGTAATCATTGGAATGGCCACGGCTGATTGCCCAGTTATGGCCCGGGCATGGGACAATATAGGTTTGCCAAGATGGGCTTCCCAATAATGTCCCAGGCATGGCCCCGTCGTTCAACTCTGGGGCTTCCTGTATGGGTTGGCCGTAAACATAATTATTATGTCAACTAACGAACCTCAAATAATCTTATTTGTGTTTGAAATTTATGCCCGCGCTTTTAATTATTCAAAATACTACACCTGTATGATTTAACTGCTCTCACGGGTCGAAATATTTATCCTAGAACTTGCAGCTTCAGTAGTCCTAAAAAAATATATCCTAATTAGTTAAATAAATAAATTATCTCCAAGTAATTCGAATGAAATTATCAAGATCTATTCAGTAGATTGAAAATATAAATGAATCCTTTAATCACGTAAATCGATTTAAATCACTTTCAGATTAAATCTCTTATTGAATCACGTACTTTGATTAATCTCATAAATAAACATTGGTATCATTCTCTTGCGAAACTATTTTATAAAACAAATCAAAATGAAAGTGATCCATGTCAAATTTATTCGGGTTTGATTAAAAAACCCGAGATTATATTTATTTCACAAATACCAATCGTAAAATTCTACATTTTCATTAATTTTTTGTTGCGTTATCAGATACCAATTAATAATTACCGTTGATTGTGATAAAAAACTCAACAAATCAACGGATTAATTGAATAGAAGCTCTTGGTTATTCAATTCCAAGGTCGTGTTTCATCGATTAAACCCTCGATATTTTTAAAACTCGCTTCAAGAATAAAAAAAAATTAACGATTTTTTTTTTTAATGAAAAAATAAAATGTTGCACTGAATTTTAATTTTAATTTTAATTATAATAATAATTATAATTACTGTCAAACGGGTCACCTGTTTTTATTTTAAGTGCTTAATCCTTTTATCGTTTCATGTCCGCGTGGAAGTTGTCCCGTTTATTGACGAGCTTTATCGCTGCGTAATTTTCATTTGACATTTATTTATTGTCAAATCGTATCTTTTACAAGACGTAAATCTTCTTGAGTACAGTTATTATCGAGCTTTTAACTCGACAATAAAATAGATACCCCACGCACTCGAAATTTATGCGCGGATATTAAACACAAGCAAATCCAATCAACTGATTCGACGAATAAAATTATCGATTAATTGTTTGTTTATTTTTCTAATTACTGTAATGGGTATAGTGGATAGTCATTCTCTATATATCGTTGCTTTTCATGATAATATGCAATGATACAATGGCTGTTTTAGCTTAGAAAAATATATGTGGGATATAAAAGTAAAAGGTCGATTTTCTGGATGGTTTTTTTAACATCAGTTTCTGTTTTGTTTTTAAAAATTTCTCGGGTCATGTTGAGAAAAAAAATACAAGCTCTATTGTTCTTTGTTAGATAAAAGATAGACAAAATACCTTTGTGTTGTTCGTATATTTTTTTTTTGCAAGTATATCTATCTATACATCGTTGGTGATGATTTTTTTTACTAGTAAATTTTTTAAGAGTATAAATATTTTTATTTATTATTGTTATTATTATTCTCATTGAATTTAAATCCGGTACAGTTAAAATACACAGAAAAAAAAATTTACTTGAATCAAATAAATAATTTTGAAGAATTTTATCTTCTTGATTTGAGTAAAAAAATTTTTAAACTAAGAAATTTTTCTTGGTTTAAGCAAATTTTACTTAATTCAAGAATTTTTCGTCTTGATTCAAGAATTTTTCTCTTGAATCAAGTTAATTTTTTTTTCAGTGTATGAATATTTGACACCCCCGCAACTCTTATCTATAAATTAAATTCCGAACTATGTCCTCAACTTTATAATTAATTTTAAGACTAAAATTGCTGTGATACAATGAATTCCTTTCTAAAAACACGCGTATATTTATAACCATTGTTCATCTCTTATAATTATATTTTACAAAATACTATCAAAGTTATGTTTTATTATAAAACTTGTCAAAGTTTGAAGTAGTTATTCTCTTATAAATCTCGCGGTTCCATATTGTTTCACATTCTTCAATGAGGCTATGATTCACCCTCGCGAAATAAAGAACATGAGCTTATCTTAATTCATTTTTATAGTACTCTGATATGATATAAAACATCAAGTGATAAAAAAAATACTTATTAAGTAATTCATCTTTATCACAGAAAAGGAAAGTCTTTTATGAGATAATTTCCTGAAAAAATCTAATTGAGATAACTTTTACACTTCAAATCCAAGTACGAGTCAAATTTTAAATTATTTTTTTTTTTTTTTCAATTTAATTTTGTATCAAAGGTAGAAAAAATTAAACATTCAAACTGCAGTCTTGAAAGAAAAAAAAAAAAAAAAAAACATTATGTAACGTATTTTAAAAAAAAAATAAATAACGTATCTTAAATATAGTAAGACACTTTTGACTCAACTAATTCACAAGGGTTAAAATATTACACAGCATATGCATGTAAAGAGGAAGAAGATAAAAGCGTTGATTACAACATTATTGTAATCCACGCACGTTCTTAAGTTCATTTCCGTGTTTCTTATAATTATGCAGCTCTATACAAACTACAAACGCAATAATTATGTAACATTAATATTCCTGAAACTTTCAACACAAATATTCACCCTATTTATCATATGTTACTCAGAAAACAATAAATGTCACCCACTTTATTTGATACGGGTTGTTATTTGTTCATTAATCACTATTCATTTTATTAAATTATTAATTCCATTAAATTTTAATTTTATATTTTTGTTTTTTTTTTCTGCTACAGAGAACTCTTTACTCAGCGGCAGTGAGTAAGTACACATGTTTTGTTTTTTATTGCTGAATATTTTATTTTTGATCGCGTGAGATTTTAGACTCACATATTATTGATTTCTTTTTTCATTGCGTGAGATTTTTCTCTTGCAATTTTCTTTTAATTACCTGCATATTTTTTTTTGTTTTAATTATTGACACTATAGTTTATTTTTTATTTTATTTTCCGCACGATTTAATGTTTAAGCAATAGAAAAAATTTTTTATGAAGTTCGATCAATAAAATCCAATCAAAAGATGCGTTTCAGGTTTAAAAAAAATCTTTAATTAATTCCGGTACTTTTTTTTAGTAGTAATTTATTGTCTGAAGCTTTATCGCTCAATAAAACGCGAGATTTGACGTGAAAAAAATAAAATATTTTTTTCAAAACTTAAAAACGAAAAAATTTTTGAAAAAATTTATTAGAATTTTAGTAATAAACTTTGAAATTAATTTTATTCCGGTTTTTTTTTTATTTGTAATAATGTCAATGTCAATGCAATAAAAAATCGTGACTAATTAAAAATACAAGTAATTAAATAGAAAAAAAATAAAAATAAAAATAAAGTTTTTCTACGGACAATTACAATCAAAGGGTAGCATTGTAACTACGATTTGAATTTCGAGTTCAAAGCTCAAACTCGTTAAGTAAATATAGACAATAGGAACAGTAAAGATCCATTCAGTTGCCTCTCCAGTTTCTACTGGGAATAACATTCAAGTACCAGAACCAGAACAGGACCGTTGATACCATTAAAATTAACTTTATCTCTACCTCAATCCAGGCGCAATCGATTTCACGCTTTATCAGTAGCTCTATTATAAAAAAGCGACACTACCTCGGGCTAAATACTTAGCATAAATTCACTGAAAAATATTATCATGTGCAAAAAATTAGTCAGACATATTATATGTAAAGACTCGCGGAAATATTTCACGAGATTAAAAAATTAAAAATGTAAAAGCTCAAGAGTCGAATGAAACAATGTTGCCACACACGCTACGTTAGTTTTGTTTGTCGATTTTTGTTGGTTTTTTATGCAGAGCAGGAGGAGAGTTCTATACACTGATGTTGAGAATAACTTTCATACAACACGGTGTTATTTATTATTAAGCTAGATTAGTCGCGTTTTCTAATGTAATGAATTATTAAAATCAACAGAATATAAATCATTAACTGTTAAAATTTTTTTTTAATTGCTTTGTTCGTTTGGGTTAATATTTTAGTGGATTTATTATTTGTTGAATAAAGAAGTAGCTTGCAAGTTATAAAGAGACTTTTTATTGTTCAAAAAATTTATCGTAGATAGTGAAAATTTATTACTGTACTTTAATGTGTGACACTTTTTGATTATTAAAATAATTTTTTTATTTGTCCCCGCCTAGGAATCGAATCCTGGTCGTAAATTTTTTTATGCTTGTAATTTTTTAGTAAATGAACCGACCAAATTCAAATTCATGAAACTTTTAGCAATTAAAATTTTTTTGCTAGTTTAAAATTAATTAGTTGATTGATTTTTGGTTGTCTTCTGGACATTGAAAATCGAAAAAATGGTTCATCTATGAGAAATGAAAAAAAAATGTCTGTAGTGAATTGTTTTTATAAAATTATAATCTGAATAATTTATTTGGACACGTTTGTACTGTGACAAAGAAAAATTTGAATATATAACCTGATATATCATCGTGTATAGAACAGTACTATATACATATATAAATTCGTTAATAAAATACGCCTGGATTTGCCTTTTTCATGTGAAATTCGTGAGTGCGATATCGCTGTGGAAACTTTATAAGACAGCAAACATGTTTTTCCGTGGATTATGTATCAAAACGCAAATATCTTGGGACGTACGTTAATTAATATTCGTGAAACTCGAGTCCATGCATAATATAATAATTTATAATAACTTAGAGATAAAATTGATGAAAGCAAATTAAAACTAAATCATACTGATTTTTTCCGTTTAATTTTACTTTATTGATAAATTACTTTTACTTACACTTTTTATTGGCCATATGTAAAAATACTTCTTCGTATTAGTACTATTTTATGTGAGAAGAAAGTTTGAAGGTTTATTGAAGTTGTCATAAATTCTATAGTAAGAGACCCTTTTCTTGGTGAACAAACTTCGCACTTGTCGGATTTTTCGAGTAACATATTATTTTTTTAGCAAGTATCTGAACATCGTTTTATCAAAAAAAGATTTGTAATGCATGATACTTAATTTACATACACGCTAATAATTTTATTTTACTTTTAAAATAAATTCATACCGAAAAATTTTTTAAAAATCGAAGTCGAATGAAAATGAAATTTTATTATGATTCAATTTGTGTAAAATCATAAAAATAATTAAATGTCTGTAATTTGTTTTTGAAAAAAATTCAATTCAACAATCAAAAAAATAAAAACTTGATAATTAATAAAAATATATTTATTATCAAGCAAAAATACTTAGAATACTTAAAAAAAAAAAAAATTATTTTTCTACCAATTTAAATGTTATCCAATTACTTGACCTCTTAAAAAAAAAAAAAAAGTTCAACCATAGTCACTGCTAGAGTCAGAATAATTTTGATCGCCAGATTGATTCGGTTTCCAAGTAGGGCTGACGTACTTCTGCACATAAGTAAGATGATATTTATACCCTTGATCATTGTTATTCTTAATGTTACAGTTTACAAACGAACAAGTTCTATAGAGAGTCAAAGGCGCACTGTTGCTTTGATCATCCCCCTCAGGCGCGTACACAAACATTTTCCTTACGTCTCCTCGCCCGTCACTTTTTTCCGACTTTACTATCTTCGGAAAAGCGAATTCGTGAAGTCTAACTATTTTTTTCTTTCTTCTTTTCTTCAGACGAGTAGCTTGACCAAACTTCCCTTTGATACCATCTTCAGCCTCAATGTGACAATTACAATGCTCAGTCTTACACGATTGTTGCTCGTTGTTTTGCACAGGATCTATTTCTCTGCTCATTGTCTTAAAAGTTTCACAAAGAGACGTCAGAGCTTTTATTGTATCTTCGTCATCGGATATTTCGTTTTCGCTTCTGTCATCTTCAATATTGTCTTCACAAGGGTAGTCAGTATTTAAGTACCTTTTTGCACTTTTTAATTTGTAAGACAATTCAATGTCTGGGGATTTTTCTATTTCTTCTTGCATAGCTTGTAAGTGCGACGATAAACTTCGGTATTCTTTACTAATATTTTTTAAATATTTTTCACATTTATTCCAATTTAATTTTTTTAAATCAGTTTCATTTATACAATCACAGGAATTTTCAGATGATTTTTTATTTATCAAATTTTGATTATTATTTTTCAAGTTTTTATTATTATGTTCAAATTTTTGATCAATATGTTCAAATTTTTTACTATTACATCGATTTTTATCCTGACAACAATCAAAAGCACGCTCATCAGAGCAATTATACAAGTAACAACAATCACTAGCTTGTCTTTCACAATTTTTGAATTTAAAATCACCATCTCTAAAAACTTGTTTCTTATTTACACTTTTCTCCGTTAATGATCTCCGGCAAAAACTTTCCCGAGATTTACTCTTCCTGGAATGACTTTTTTCCATAAAGAAATCTCTGTCTTCATCTTGACAATCACTTATTTCCTCAATACTCTTTTTAACTTTAAATTTATTTTTGTTTCTGTGTAAATGTTGAACAGAATCATCCTTTTCCGTTTCCTTTCTACTGCGATTGACTTTGAATTTAGTTTTAGTTTTAAATTTACTTTTAACTTTAAACTTATTCTCAGCTTCAAGAGAAGAGTTTGATTCGCAATAACCGGCGCTGGAGGGCGATCTCAACAAATTAGTCCTGCTAATTTTACTCTTTAGCGCGTTTCTTTTTTTAATACCCGAGCAGCAGTTTTTCTCAACGCGTTCCGTGATTTTGACACTTTTGACCCTCGTGAGCTTCGGATACTTAACTTTGGTCACCTTTTTCAAGCTTTTGTCGACGATTCGAGGCTTGTTGCAGAGAGTCGAGTGAATTGAGGCTGCTGAAGATTCTGGAGAATTCTCTAAGGTTAATTTGCCAAAATTTTTATCGTTTTTTGCGGGTACTTTAGCTCTCAAAGGTGCGTGCCTTTTTTTTTTGACACTTTTTGAGGGTTTTTGTGAGATTAAAAGTTGACGCGTGCTCGATAAACAGGGACCACATGTACATTTTAATTCCTCTTTCGTATCATCGCCACTACTAAACTTACTTTTTACCAAATCCTCAAGATTTCCCCATGGACGTTGATCCCAGGTCGTTGTTTTTCCATGAATATGTTTCAACTCTGCCATTATCTCATTATTATTATTATTATTATTATTATTATTTTATGACTAGCATTATTGTTTATTTATTCATCGTATTCCGCTTTATGTTTGACATTTTATTCAAATTAATCTGCTCAGTTAACCTTCACACTGACATTTGTAATTTTTTGTTCAACTGAATTATATGGAATAAAAAATTGAGAAAAGAATTTTACAGAAAGAAAAGTTGTTGAAATATTATTTTTGTATAACCTCATTTAGATTGTTTTTCATTGCACTTTATTATTCATCCAACTTCAAGTTAATCATTCTTATTGATATTTTTTTTTTATTATTTAAATAGTAATAATAACAATTTTCTTTTAATTATCGATTTTTTAAATTTGATCATATTTAAAAAAAATAAAAAAAAATTTTTTTTTAATATAAAATCAGTTAATTCAAAAACAGTTGAATAAATTTTTCAACCATTAACTTTGCACTCGTGCACTTTTTTCTCCCTTTTGTAATTCACAAGTGTTCACAAAATATAAAACTTTATTTCTATTCATTTTTTTGCTTTCTCCAGTGTTCATTCGACGTAAACTTTGTTACGAAATTCAATCAAAGTAAAAACGACAGCATTAACTCTATTTTCTGAAAATAAAAAGAGTTTTAAACTTTGTCGGTTATATTTTTTTCAAAAATTAAAAAAAAAAAATTTTAGCTTATAAAAAAAGATGTTTATATTTACTAAAGAAAAAATATGTTTGATTGGAAATATACATTTTTAATTATCTTCTAAATTATTAAAAAACTACAATTATTTATTTTCTAAATGTCAATGTCAGTCAGTTATTTTTAAATAATTCTTTCCCCGATCTCATCTCTCGTAAATTTCTTCAATATTTTTTTTTCTCTCGATCTGTCTTTGTCAGCTCAAATTTTTTTCCTTCAGTCAAACTATAAATTTTAGAAACTTCAATTTTTTGCCAAAAAAATTACAATACAATATTTTTTTTTCCAGATCAATATCCTCAAATATTTATTAAATTTTTTTGAAAAAAAACATATAAATATTTTTGAGATCACTTCAATAAATAATTTTTTTAATAAAAAAAAAACTAATCAATTATTGATTAACTTAAGTACATATTAAAAACTTTTGAATATTTAATTTCGATATATAAAATTAACGTACAATTTAATAATCTATGTAATGTAATAAAGTCTAATTAGTCGATCAACTCTTTGAGGTTTCTCTTCCGCTTCAAAAAGCTTGCTTTCCTCCGTACTAGTTCTCCATCCGTGGTTTTCATGCCACCGCAATAAAATCCATAATTACAACCGCCGTAGCTGTAAAAATACCCAGCATTTTTTTACATCCATCACAAAAAAAAAATAAAAATAAATAATAACTCACCTATAGTCCGAAGCCTTAAATGTTGAGGGTGAGATTGAATTGAAGGGAGGCCAGAGAGAGAATTTGTTGTAATTTGAATGAATTCCTGGGTCTTGGTTATCCCTCAGTCCAATTCGAAGGCCGAGAATCGCGATGACTATAATCAAGAAGACGCTCTGGAAGACTATAGGCCAGCGGTAGCGCAACACGTTGCTCCAGTGTTCACTTATGCCTCGATCGATCTGTGTACGTTCAACCGGAACAGGTGTGTGTTAGATAGTTATATATAGATATTATATCAGAGACGATTAAGCTGTCAGCGTTGATGGGCAACTAAATCGTGCCGTCAGCTTGATAGAGTCACTCTCACTCTAATAGGACTTGACCGTATCATAGGGCTACACTGTCTTCTACTAACTAATAACTGCAGGGGATGCTATTCTTACCTTCATAGTATCGAAACTTGAGTTTATCTCCAGAGTTTTCACCTTGAGAATGATATCCATAGCTTCTTTTGGTTTGGTATTTTTATCCAAGTCGCGGCGGGCTATTGACATTTCTAATGGTGCCAGCTGGGATTTAAATCTGTTGAGTAAATATACACTGTAAAAAATCCGGAGTGAATTTTTGTCACTGAACTCCTCCTAAACGGCTGGACCGATTTTAATGAAATTTTTTGTGTGTCTTCCGGTGGATTCCAGAATGGTTTAGATTCACAATTCAGTCCACGAGAAAATTTTTATTTAATAGATTTTTTATTTATAAATTGTTGTTGACCTTGACTGCCCACATGCATATTTCATATATTTTATAAATCCACAGATTCGGTAGAATCTGGCGCCAAGTTCCGTTCAAATCCGTTGTAAACGGAGCGCCAGACTACCGACTGTTTACTGTAAGCAGAACGGTATTTTGAGGTTGCAAAATTTTATTTAATTCTACGGTACTTCTTGTTCCTAAATTTTATATTATAAAAGTAATTCATGCTTTATTTTAATGATATTAATTAATTATATTCAATTATAACAATTAATCCACTTGAAATTATTAAATTTTATCAGCACAAACTATAGCAAGCTCAAAAATTTCGATCTTGACTATTTCTATGTAAAAAGTGACATGCCACAGACTAAATAATTCGAGAATGCATGTAAATCTTCCAATAAATGGGAAACTACACTGAAATTGTTTTTACATAAATTGTAGCTTCAAGGGGATAGTTTGCTAAACAAAATGCAGCCAACGCGAGATTTAAGTTGGTACCAATTGTAAATTTTTATTATAATTACAAAAAATACTGAAATCCGAACAAAAACAGTTTCACTGTAAAAAAAATCGTGCCAAGTCCACGTTCATATGACTATTAAGAAAAAAAAAATTTCTTTTTTCTTTACAAAAAGATATAAAATTAAAAATTAAAAAATCCAAGTAACCGATATGATTGTATTTGATTTTCGGAAATTAAAAAAAAATTTATTGTAAATTTGAAAATTAAAAAAAAAATTTTGGAACGTACTTGGCACGATTTTTTTTACAGTGAAACTGTTTTTGTTCGGATATCATATACCTAAGATATATGAAAAAATTCATGTGGGTACTCGAATGAAACGTTTCGATGAGTATAAAATCATAATAGACTTATATTTATGAAAATGTTAATAATTAACGAATGATAATGTATTTTGTTAACTAATGATGTTTTTAACGATATAAGCTCATTCCGATGTTACATTCAATAAGAGCTTTCATTTGAGTACCCACATGCATTTTTGATATATTTTTCATATATACATATATATAAATATATAAAATATATGAAAAATTGATGTGGGTACTCAAATGAAAGGTCTTGATGAGTGTAACATCGGGATGAGCTTATATCTTTAAAAATATCATTAGTTGACAAGATACAATGTCATTTCTTAATTATTGAAGTTTTGAAAGATATAAGCTCATCCCGATGTAACACTCATCGAGTTCTTTCATTTGAGTACCCACATAACATTTTTTATATATGGTATTTGTGAAATATATAAATATATAAAATATATCAAAAATGCATGTGGGTACTCAAATGAAAGCTCTTGATGAGTGTAAAATCAGAATGGGCATACATTTACAAAAATGTTAATTATTGAAGAATGTCCATTGCATATAGTCAACTAATGATGTTTTTAACTATACAAGCTCATTCCTAAAGTTTCTAAATTTAAGACGTGTGTACATGACAACGTCTGTCGGGTCCGCTAGTATATATATATATATTTATATCTACATATTTTTTTTTGACAATTTTTAATTATAATTAATTTATAAAAAAAAATAAATAAAAACATTATAATAATAATTAAAATTAAATATTATTAAAAATAATAAATTAAATTTTTAATAATTAAATATAAAAAGGGTTTATAAAAATATTTTCTTTACAAAAATTTATTTATTTTTAAATTCATTTATTTTGGGAGTGAATGAGGAGTGAATTTTATCATTAATAAAAATTAACTCCTTCTCTAAGTAAATATCACTCCCGCTGGGAGTGAATCAATTAAAAATCATTCACTCTTCATTCACTCCGCAAATTTTTTACAGTGTAGTTTGTTACTTGATTCGTTTTGATTTTTTGAATCTTTCTATCAGGATATGAGCCCAGTTTTTATATTATAAAACTCAAATTTTAAATTATAGTTGAGAATTTTTAACAGGATCACATGGAAAGCATGACTACAATTAGAGATTAATTGTTTTAATAAATTTTTCAAAAATTGAAATATTTAAGTTCAAGGACTTGAATTTTGACTCAAATTTATTATCAAATTTAAGTTTACAAAAATCGTTAAAGTAAACAAAAATAA
This sequence comes from Cotesia glomerata, assembly GCF_020080835.1. Lineage (NCBI taxonomy): Eukaryota > Metazoa > Arthropoda > Insecta > Hymenoptera > Braconidae > Cotesia > Cotesia glomerata. The sequence goes on from NC_058162.1 coordinate 9,337,225, forward strand.
ATTTCTTCTAAAAAAAAGTTTCGTTCAATTTTGAGTTAATTTTTTTTTCATTTTTAATTACTTAAAAAATAGTTATTTGATTCGTTATAATTTTTAGAAGTTTTTTAACAGGTTATGGGCCCAGTTTTAAAGCTACTGAGAGAAATAATTGATAGAAATTAAAATTAATTTTCTAAGAGTCAAAAAAGTGGTTTAAAATTTTTTAATTAATGAAATCGTATGAAAAGTATAATTATGGTAAATAAATTAATTATTTCAATATAATAATAATTTCAAGGACTCGAATTTTGATGAAGATTTGAAGACTTGTTATTTTTTAAGTAATTTATCATCAAGTTAACCGCATGAAAATCATTGATTAAAAAAAAAAAATAAAAATTTTGGTTATTTTTTTACTCTTAATTACTTAAAAAGTATTTATTAGACTCATTATCACTTTTAAAATTTTTTGATAAGATGTGAGCTCAGTTTAGGAATTTTCAAAAGTAATTATTGATCTAATATTATAAAAAAATGTCCCATAAATATAGAAAAATCATTACTTTAATGAGAGTGATGGATTTATTTAAAAAACTAATTTCTTAAAAATGAAAATTGTAGTTTTGTTTTGAGTCAGTAATTTTTGTCAAATTTTTTCTCTACTTATGATAAAATAAAACGAGCAATGTAATATTCATAGAACCAATCAAGCGAATTAATAATCCGGAAAAAATGAGTCATCAATGATAAAGAAATAATTATTATAAATTACTGGATAGACTGATAAGTATGTCGAAAAGAAAAGTCATCAATTTTGATGAAAGTTACTTCTTAGTGTAAACTTGGTATACTCTAAAATGACTTGGGAAATTTCTTAATGAAGGTAACAACGTAGTTTAGTAAATTGGCTGTGTAAACACTGGGGATTTATCTGAATGCTAATCAAACTCACTTGGAGTAACACCAAGATCTATTATATATACGCAGTCACCTTCAAATATATATATATATATATATAGATCTTTTGGAAGAGAGTTATCTTAGTGATAAAAATCAGCTTACCTCCAATCGGAAATTATAGATTCTGCGGAATGCCCACGGCGAGCGTTTAAAATACCTTTTAATGGACTACTCATTAGTTTAACCATTTTCATTATTTACCCAACTTCAATTTATAAAAGTAAACAGAAAATTTAACGATTTTTATTAAAAAAAGAAAAATATTTATTATGTCAACTCGTGAATTTACATCTAGGTTATCTTTTATTTTTACAACATTATTTTCTCTCGTTTTCTCAAAACAAATGAAGATTAAAATATTGTATATGTTTGGCTTCATTCAGTACTCGTAATAATGGCTGCGTTCAGGTTTACTAAGTTCTGAGTAGGGCTGACTTTGTCTACCAAAAAATTAATATTTAGACACACTTAAATAAATATACCTTGCATTGTTTTATTATAGATTTTTTTAAAAAACAACATAGTTACTTTAAGTTGTTGCTACAAGATATGCTAAGATCTGTCAAGAACTTAGTAAACTTGAACGCGGCCAATTAGTTCCGCAATTGAAGCAGTCAAAAAAAATGTATATTCAATTTTTTTTTTTTTGGGAACATAAAATATGACAAAAATTCTTGACAAATTAATATTGATTTTGATACATTGAGTCAAAATTTTATTATTTTCAATAAAATGTATATATATATTATTAGATTATCATATTATTTTTTTTGTCTTTATTAAATTACATTGTTTACTTATATTGCGTCAATATTTTGTTATATTTTATTTCCTGTATTGTTTCAAATATATTATAATTGATAGCCCTAAGGGAATTTGGGGTCACTGAAATTTTATTAAATAAATAAAAATAAAAATAATAAATTTCATATTTCCGGTGTAGTGTGGATAATTCATGCATTCACATCGATAATGAATTAACTTGAATCAAAAAAAAATTTTTGAACCAAGAAATTTTCATATTTTAAAGAGTTATATATAATTTTGAATTAAACCAAGTAAAATTTTATTAAAACAAGAAAATTTTCTTATTGGTTGAATTGTTTAACTTTTTATAATTAATTTTTCGGTTCAAATTTTTTTTTTAATCAAGTTAATTTTTTTTTCAGTATAAGATTTAGAAATTACATAAATAGAGAATTTTATTTTTTGAAGAGAAATTAAAGTTTTATCTATTAAAAAAAAAATAATTTTGCCTTATAAAACTTTTTATTTTTTCAATAATTATCTTAAAAAAATTATTTTAATTTTATTTTACACAAAAGAATAATAAATAATATAATATCAAAACTAACGACCTAAATTTTTAGTCAGATTTATTCACTCAAAATTAATCATATTACAATGAAAAATAATAGTAATAAATATGACGCAGATTAAAGTGAAAATTCAAAATTATTTAAAGAAATAGAGCATGTGCATCACGTGCATGAAAACATTAAAAAGGTCAGGTAGCATTAAGACCCTCACGTCCTTGTGAGTGTTAGAAGTTAGGTCAGCAGATTTTTCTCAAAGGTATGTTTTTCATCAGATTGATTGTGAGTTACAAATAGTCTACGAGTCTACAATTTTATTTAAAAAAAGCATCCACGATCTTTAAAATCTCGATCGTGATCGTTTCTTACAACTCCTTTTTTATTTTTATTATTCATTACTCTTCACTCTTTATCCCTACTTTTTCTTTGATAACACGATAATTGTATCTTTCAATGACGGAAACAAAAATGAAGTCGTGAATAATATTGGAACAAAAATAGAATAAAAAAATTATCTCGCGATCGACCGAATCTTGTCTGTCTCAGTTCATTTTATTTTTGTTTGTTGTTTTTTTTTTATCTTTTATTTAGTGTGATCTTCTCTTATAGAAAATTTAATCTATTGTAGAATTTTCATTTTAAGGATTAATGGATCTTTTGGAGCTAATTAAGATAAATTGACATTTAAGAGGGTTTAATAGCAGTTCAAACTCGTAAAAAAAGTTATTTAAACTGAATGAAAAATTCGTTTTTATTTAATCGTATTTATTGATTTTTGTTATGAATTGAATAAAGCACTTTTTTATTGAAAGAAAATTTATTACATAATGTTGAACAATAATAAAACAAAAATTTAGTAAAATATATTGACATCAATAAAAAAATTTACGTGCTGAATAAATTTGTAAAAATCTTTTTTATTTTTTGTGCACTAAGTACAGAAATCATAAATTATAAATAAATAAATCTTAAATTAATAGAATTAGTTTTCTTGTTTTATTACGGAATAAAATAGGAAATTGAATTTTCTTTTAAAAACAATTATATTTGTCTTTTATACTTCGTAAGATTTTACTTACTATCTAAAATAATATTACTTAAAATTTTTGTAATAATTTAATAATAACAATAATAATAATAAAAATGTATCGTAAATAAAAAAGACCACGAGCATTTTTATCAGCAAAAAAATAATGAAGCAATTTAAAAAATCCATGATAATTTTCAGGAATTTAAATTTAAATAAATATTTACTTTTCATTTGTCATATAAAATATGTATGTTTTATAATTTGTACCGAATAATAACATTTGTATATATATTTTTTTATTGCTATTAGTTCGATTCTACTGCACGTATCGTTACTTTGCATGTATCGAAATTTATTTAATGGGAACAAAATAAAATTTTCTCATAAATGAAAAAAAAAAAAAAAAAAAAACGAAAATAGCTGGAATGACTTTTTTTTACCTTTATACTCTGGCATTTGACATTTTAATGGGGTTTTGAACTGACCACCTATAAAAAATGGTCTCACTTTAAAAAATTTAAGCTTAGAGTCTCGGTATCCGTATCTCATAGTCATACTCGCGTCCAGGCACTCGATTTTTTGTATTAACAGAGAACTACTTGAATAAAAGTTTACGAGTGATATAAAAAGAATGGAAACGATGTTGATTCACTTGAAACGTCAGAAACTAAAAAGTTACATTTTCAGCGTCCTTTGTCGAGTTAATTAGAGAATTTTTTTTTTTCTATTATAAAAACGATAATAATTCTTGAGTTTTTAAAATTGTTGCTAAGAACTTTTAATTTATAATTAAAAGAAAGTACAATGGGTACTTACATAATTATATTAAAATAGTCGATAGAAATTTAATTGAATCAAAAGAGCTTTTATTACAGTATAAAACTTTTTTAAGAAAATAATTAAGAAATTTTCTATCTACTTGGTAATCAATGGCTTTATTATTTAAAAAGATTTAATTTTGATCAAATCGACGCGCATCATCCATAGTCTCGTTCGTGGCCGAATGTTTGATCGAAAATACTTTATTTACTTATTTGTTAACGTTTTGCGAGCTAAAAAGTAGACAAAGGAGTTTTTGTAGAAATAGATTTTTTTTACAGCATGAGAGGGTATGTCCAACCTTAAATTAATAAATCCTCTGTTTAATCAAAAATTTCTAGTCAATTATTTAAAGTACATAAATTTCATTGTAAAAAATTGGAAAACTTTTGAGTATGGAGTATTTATTTTTGAAATAAATTTTAATTAACTGAAATAATTTTCATACTTCAAATTACTCACAAATACTTGAAAAAATGTACTTCGATTTTAAATTTGCATACAAATTTTTATTAAATAAAATTAATTACTTAAATTTTATTGAAATTCATTTATATGACAATTTTTTAGAATTTCTTAACAAATAAATTACTATAGAGAGTATTTATCAAAAAATGCTGCTTGTAGAAATGAAAACAAAAAAACTGATGCAAATTTTTTTGAATAATAAAATTTATTTGTTACATAAAATTAAAGCAAAAGGTGATTTTAATTATCGGAATCTCTAAATGTCCACTTTGTAATTTTTAAACAAATTAAATCTATACAATAAAATTTGTATACAATATTTGTATACAATAAAAAAATAATGAATCCATTCCACAGTATTTTTTTTATTATTAGTTTTTATTAACAATATAAATAAAATAAAATTACGGAATAACTCTAGGGGAAATTGATTCAATGAAAAATAATCCATTCTTCATTTTTATAATTTCTCAAATTTTTGACAGTGAAACATCAATTGTTTATGATCATAAATAACAATTAATTTCCGACTTTTCACCTCATGAAAAATCTGTATCATAAAATACGTGCTTACCACTTTGCCATATTGATCTCAGCCCTTCTATAACTTATGCCACTACTCATAATTCTCCAATTTCACATAAAATCCCTCCATAGATTCTCCGTAAATCCGAAAATTTATTGAATATTTAATAAAATAATTCATTCCGATAAAGTACAAAAATAAGCGTGTGATTTTAGCTGTCAAAAAAAAAAAAACAAAAAAACGTGTAATAAAAATACTCAAAGTTTTATCTCTAAAATAATAACCATTGAAAGTAACGTTTATTGATACACTTCCGTACGACAGTCTCTGATGTCACTTGTATTCACTTGTATCCTCTTTCAATGGAGTATTGTTATACTCACATAAACATCAAAATACATGTATTTATAATGTATATACCTATATAGCATACATTTGCGCTGCCCACATAACACGAGTGATAAATACGCTCGACGTTTACGAAACAATCAAGATTTTCCACAATTTTCAAGGGTGCTTTAAAATACTATCACTAAATTTAAAATCACTTCACTTTATTTCTGTTCAAGTGCTCTTTATTTATTTTATACTCATACAATATATATTTATATTTACCAAATTTAAAGCATCAAACATCGGACAATAATTCAAAATTTTTTCACTGAACAAATCAATTATTATAACAAAAATTTTTTTTTAATCTAAAATTAAAACTTAAATTTTTTTTGCTATTTTTAATTTTTCAATAATACAAAAATTCAAATTTTGATTTTCAATTTTCTTTTTCAATATTTTGAAATTATCAGAAAAAATTATTTCCATAAGCTTGAATATCTATCTTAGTATCAATTATTCATTGATAAAATAATTAAACACCCACACAAAGAAATAATGATTTTATAAAGTCCCATCAAGTACCCATACATTTATATATATTTATAAATAATGTACTATATATATTTATGTAATATATGAGTATAACTTGGTAATGTTGACTTTGAAGCTTGGGGTAAAGTACGTAAGCTTAAGAACGATTATGCGAATCATCAAGCTTGAGTAGAAGCTATAAGGTATAATGTATATGCTATATTTAAGGTATAAGGTAATAATGATGCTGACGATGGGGTAGTTAAGGTGAGAGTTATCCTGTCACCTTTAACCTCCATACCCTTAGGTCGTTGAATTTATTGAGCTTCACTCAAAAGTTTCATGATAACCCTACAAACCTTTCTTCTTTGTCAATTTAATTATCCCTATCAATTCATTTTCATCAAAACATTTAAGCTTTATAATTAAAAATTTTTAGGTAATTATTTTCATGTTCTTTATATTTTACGATTAATTGTATTATATTACCTTAAAGTATATGTAATAGAGTGTTTCAAAAAAACACACTATTTTTTTTTTTTTCGAAGAACTGAAAATTCTTCAGAGTATCCCTAATCAAAGACATTGTGAAAATCTCAGCCCTTAATATTAATGTATAGTGGTGGCTGTAATTAATTTTTTATTTCCATTTAAATAATATAGAAAAAATTTTTTTTTTACTTTTGAATTTTGCTAGTCAACAACGAAACATTTTATAGCTATGATCGATACATATTCTTGTAGGAAATTTAACGATATACAAAAATTGTCTGAATGAAAATATGCGTACGAAGAACCATTTCGGAGTTATCAGGCCTCAAACATCGAACTGTTTAAAAAAGTGACAATATTTATTTATAAATACGAAAAATCAACTTAAATCACTTCCGTGTAAAAAAAATTTGTCCTAAAATTGTCATAAACTTAGGATCCTCAACGTGACACAATTTAGGACATTTTATGACAAATTTATGACACTAATCCGAAATAAAATTTAGATTTTAGTAAAATATTGTGGATATTTCTCAGAAAAAAAATATTGTTAAAAATTACTTTTATGACAATTTTGGGAAACTTTTTTGATAATTTTAGGACACTTTTATGAATTTTAGGATACTTTTATGATAATTTTATGAATTTAAGGATACTTTTACGACAATTTCAAGGTACTTTTACGACAATTTTAGGATACTTTTATGCCAACTTTAGGATACTTTTATGACAATTTTAGGACACTTTCATGTCAATTTTATAATTGTCATAAAGAGTTGTCTTAAAAGTGCCCTAAAATTGTCAAAGTTGTCATACAATTGTCAAAAAATTATCTTAAAATTGTCATAAAAGTGTCCCAAAATTGTCATAAAATTATCATAAAAGTATCCTAAAATTCATAAAAGTGTCCTAAAATTATCAAAAAAGTTTCCCAAAATTGTCATAAAAGTGTCCTGAAATTGTCATAAAAGGGTCCTAAAATTTTTATAAAATTTTCATAAAAGATCATAAAATTGTTATAAAAATGTCATAAGAGTATCCTAACATTGTCATAAATCTGTCGTAAAATTCATAATAGTGTCCTAAAATTTTCAGGAAAGTATCCTAACATTGTCATAAAAGTAATTTTTAACAATATTTTTTTTCTGAGAAATATCCACAATATTTTACTAAAATCTAAATTTAATTTCGGATTGGTGTCATAAATTTTTCATAAAATGTCCTAAATTGTGTCACGTTGAAAATCCTAAGTTTATGACAATTTTAGGACAAATTTTTTTTACACGGAAGTGATTTAAGTTGATTTTTCGTATTTATAAATAAATATTATCACTTTTTTAAACAGTTCGATGTTTGAGGCCTGATAACTCCGAAATGGTTCTCCGTACGCATATTTTCATTTAGACAATTTTTGTATATCGTTAAATTTCCTACAAGAATATGTATCGATCATAGCTATAAAATGTTTCGTTGTTGACTAGCAAAATTCAAAAGTAAAAAAAAATTTTTTTCTATGTTATTTAAATGAAAATAAAAAATTAATTACAGCCACCTCTATACATTAATATTAAGGGCTGAGATTTTCACAATGTCTTTGATTAGGGATACTCTGAAGAATTTTCAATGTTCTTCGAAAAAAAAAATAGTGTGTTTTTTTGAAACACTCTAATATGTAATGATAGTAAAAAAATTTAATTACATTTCAATTACGTCGTACGAAGCTTTCAAAATTTGATAAGTTAAAAAAGATAATAAGTGTATAATTTTGTGTCAATTAATTTCAATTGATTGAAAACTTGAATCAATTGGTATTTTATATATTTTTATCTAATACTTGTGTATATTATTTTAGACTTAGCTGTGGCGCATGCGAGTTAAATATGTGTCTTAGTTCTATCGCTACGAAAGAGATATTTTTTTTTTAACATATGTGAAACAAAAAAATCAGTTCTACACAGAAAAGGAGGTTAAATTGAATCAAAAAACTTTTCAAAAAACTTAATTTATTTTGATACCAGAAAAAATTTTCTTGGCGTATATTAAAAAAATTTTATTTCAGCCAATAGAATTTCTGGTTTTCTAAACATTTTCTTAAGAGATAATTCTGGATTTTAACTTTCAAAAAAATTATTTGTTTTTTACATTTCTCGAAAGTACATATCTCCAAGTATTGTGTTAAGATTTCTAAGTATCGGACCACTGAAATTATATTAGTTTGTAACGGGGTGGTTAACCCTGTCCAATTGGTCACCCCTTTCCTCTTTGAAAAGGGCGCCACTGGGATTTTATACTCGGTGTCCCAGAAACCGGGGAGCATGAGAAGGAATGATCGGGTCGTGAGAAGTTGAGAAAGGCTGTAAAAGTAATGCTGAGAAACAATTATTAACAATTAACAATTCAATTATTTATTTAATATAAACAATTTAATTCTAACAAAATTTCTTAAAATATTGCCCTTAAAATTAACCTATCAATCACTAAATTTGAGAACCTCTCACCTACGCAGGCACTTGCCAAAACTTACAACTAAATATCATTAAATTCTTTTAAACATAGATCATTACGCATCTATCTTCTTAATTTCTTAACTCAACATAGACCATTACGCATCTATCTTCTTAATTTCCTAATTCACTTTTAGACCATTACGCATCTATCTTCAATTTCTTAACTCAACATAGACCATTACGCATCTATCTTCAATTTCTTAACTCAACATAGACCATTACGCATCTATCTTCAATTTCTAATTCAATCATAGACCGTTACGCATCTATCTTTAATTTCCTAATTCAATCATAGACCATTACGCATCTAGATTCTTAATTTCTTAAACCCTCGTCCAACTGACGGAATAACAAACAACATATATTACCCAATAAAAACTTCTTAATTATTCAATTATCTGAACTAATTTCACATAAACAACCTCGTCTACCTGAAGGAATACCATATAATACCATAATTACCTAACTTCCATATAAAATCGTCCACCGACGCTAACTTCATTCTATAGAGTTCTCTACTTTATTCATACATCTTAATTACCAATAAAACTGAATCTCAAAACTTCGCATTTTCCAAAATTACCAAAATTACGCCTAACAATTACTTAACACAAAATTCCGACCTTCGATTTTAATTCTTAATCCTCCTTAAATAAATTCTAAGCGATATTTCTTAATTAAATTCTGTCTCGAAAATTCCTAACTAAAATTAATTTATTATAGCCAACAGGCCTATAATAAATTACTAATAAATTCTTTACCAATAAATTAACAATTTATCCATTAAATATAAAAGTTCAGCGACAAAACTAACTACTTGACCTTGACAATAAAAACTAAAGTACGAATTCGTTAATATAAAAATGACCGCTTGAGAAATTAAATTTAATTATTTCAGCCTCTTAATTAAATCAATAATCAAATCTGGTCTACAATAATCGAAAATACCTGGAGACTCAATTATTGTTTTATTCAACGACGACTGATACTCCGATCCAACTTGGCGGGCTTAGCTGCTTGGCGTCTTGTCGTCTTGAACCAGGGTGCGGCAGGGTTGTCCAATTCCAAAAATGCCCCGATAACTTCCTCTGCAGTTGCTCTTTATTCTCGACGTCCAAATTTGCACTCTATTTACTTAAACTGATCTCAACAAGGTCACTGATTCACAAAGGCAAAAGGCCACTGGCTTCCAGAAGGGAAAAAGCCTCCATGTCCCTCCTGTCGGTTCTTTTATAACCCTCTAACTCCGGCTCTCGAACTTTCCTATTGTTATGCCCCGCTTTATTTTACGGGGACTGTAGTGGGGACTTTCGATTAGCACGCCCGGTGACAAGTCGAAACTACTTGTCAAAAATCGAAAGGTAAGGGAAAGCCCTGACCTACCGTGCGTTAATTAAGTGGTCGATAATGACCCCGGGAAGTTCGATTTTCCCTGTTACAAGTTAACGAAGTTTATGTAGATTTCGATTGAAAGAAAATCAAATTTTCAAACAGGCTGAAGGAATTTTGTATGGTGCTGGCATCGCTGATTGACTTTAAGTAAGATTTTTTTTTTTTTTTTTGTTAAAAAAACTTTAAACGCGTTTATCTTAAAACTATGTTTTTCTGGCTTACGTAAATAATATCTTCGGAACCACTGACCCGATCTTAATGAAATTTGAACCACATATTCTACATAGTATTAGCTATGGCACAAACTACAACAAAATCAAAATTTTGATTTTTACTATTTTTTAGAACTAGAAAACTGGGAAAAAAGCACATTTTTGTTTCTTTTTAATCTCTGCGATTTTGTTTTCTAACCAATAAATTTTAATCTTCGTCGTTCCTGCCATAACCACTTATATATTGAAGGTATATAATTTTAGTTTTAGTGTTTTAGATGAGCCGTTATCAAGTTATCATTTACGACAGCGACATACCAATTTTTAGAGCTACTCCGTTTACCCGCTGTTTATTCATATAAAAAATAATGAATATTTGCTTTTTTTCGAGCGCTGGAACCAGAATGATACCTTAAGTAAAAAAATCGGTCTTTTTTTAATGAAAAACGTTTTTTTTTGTATCATGCATATAAAAAAATATTCGTATAAATTTTAGTCGAAAAAATTTTTGATTTTAATTTTTTTCATCAGTGATCAAAAATTTTAAGGCTTAGATTTTTGGATTATCTAAATTTAAAATTTAAATTTCTCAAATTACATTTCATCAATTTCATACGCGTAAATAGACTTTTGAATGCTTAACGATCAATTAAAACTAATTACTCTTAGTTTGCTAAAATGATAACGAAGCAATTGATTAACTATGAGCGACTGATGAATATTATAACAAATTGCAAATTATCAAGGAATGTGTAATTTTAGTGAAAAAGCTTAATACGTAATTGCATGCGGGTAATTGAATTTTCCGTGAGGTATAGATTGTAATAAATCTCCATTGACTAACCATGATGTGTTAAATAGTTGTTTTTGATACACATATAAATAACACGTGTATTCACAAACTAAATGTCATTGTAAGTCGAGATAATAGTTATATCTGGCGAGCATTGTTTCAATTGACATGTTGATTGGATTGATATTTACAAACGCGTGTATTGATACAGGCATCACATTCCTGAGTAAATATTTTGACTACGGTGATTTATTCACTTTGCGGATTTAACGTTGTTTATTTTTCAATTTCGTTTTTTATTTATTATGAGTCAGGTTTATTTTTTCATAGAGTAACTGAGTAATTGGAGTAAATAAAATTTTTGCATACAATAGATCAAGTGGGTTTATTATTTTAGATTTTATATTAAATTATAAAAAATACTGTTCGTATTTTTATGGATTTAAATGGATTTTGCTTAATACACAAAATGATAAAAAAAATTTTTTTAAATAACGGCCTAATTAAATTACCTATTAAATTATCAAGAAATATATTCTTCAAATATCAAACAAGCCTAAAATTACAAAGTAGGTTCGATTAATTTCAGCCCCTTTAATTGGTTTTAGCACAAATATTTATAATTAATCAATTTCCTAAAATTTTATAATTTATTCATAACTCATTATCGAAAAAAAATATTTTTCAACTTATATTGAACAATTTTTTTTCGTTCTAATATTTTTTTTTTCATTCATTCTGAATTAGGTATTTGACCTGAATATGTATACGCGCATAGATTGTAAAATATAAAAGTACATATGTGCATACAATAACTCAACTCATGTTAATTTACCTTTTTTATTCTTTCTCTCTACACTGATTCACATGCGGTTTTATTTCTGTGGATTTTTTCCCACCCTCTTTTATCACAGCCGTATCGACCGACACGGAAGTATCGCGTGACGGACCATTTTCACTACTGAAAATGATATCACATATGATTTTTAAAAAATGGTCTAATGAATACGGATAAAAAATATAAAAAGAAAAAAAAAGGGGAATAATCATTATTTATTATTGTATGGAAGTTAGGGAATTTATTGAGGCCTGATAGAGGAGCATGAGTTAACTTTTTACACGTGATATACTATGTATGAATCTATATACATGTATTATTACAATATTATACAATATATATTATTGGGTGATACATGTAGATTATGTAAAATGGGAATCGAGCGCGGAAAAAAGGTTCCGATTGGAACGTGATTATTTTGATATTTTATTGGATGTTACTGATCTTACGATCAAACAGCTACAGAAAACACTCCTGGGACCGACCCTATATTTTATCGACAAAATTTTTCTACTAAAATAATAGTAATATGATAAAGGGTTTTTTCTTACGAAACAACAATTATAACAATAACAATAATAAAGTTTTAAATTTATAATGAAAACTCTACAAGTAACAATATAAATTATACTCAAATACTCTTTAAATTCTCTTGAATCAATGACATTCTTAAGCTTTAATATATTTTGTCAAAGACTTCAGAAAGCTCTTCGATCAATGAAATTCTCATCTTACAAACGCAGAGTTTTCTGTCAAAGTACTGTCGACAACCACAGAATTTAATTATACTCCATAATATAATTTCCGATTCTTTAAGAAACAAAAAAAAACTATCTTACATGTAAATCTTTTTACATTTTATTTATTTGTCATTACATCATCCACATAAATATTCCAAATGCACGTTCCTTGAAATTAAAGAATGTCTCTATTTATTTTCAGTACATAAATATGCTGTAAAAAAATTATCCTGCATATCGTCACTGTTAAACATTGTTATTTACTCTCCACAAAAAAATATTCATTCAACGTTTTATCCTTTATTTAATATTCCGAGCCTTCAACTTGGTTTCGCGTCAATTATAGAGCAAGTTCGCGTTAATTCACTTGCGATTCAAATTCATTAGCAAAAAATATTCAACTCAAGTCTAGATAAATAAAAACTTTTAATAAAATAAATAGAGAACACGAGGAGTTTATTAACTGAGAACAAAAAAGTACACATAACAATATGAAAATTGAAGTTTTTTTTCAGTTCGTTAACCGTCTTACCTCCAGAAAAAATTAAAAACTTTAATCATCCACACATTACGTGCGGTGACTACTTTTCACTCATTTTTCAGCTCGTTGGAAAATTTACACCTTGAAAACTGTTGAAATTAATATTTACTAAACTTTAGAATTTAGTATTAAACACACGCGCATAATTTTCTTCAATTTTAATTTCACCGACCTTTATTATCTATTGTCTTTACACTAGCTCCGTATAAATATAATAGTCACAAAAAAATAGCGAAACATATAGTAAATTTCAAAACGCGGTATCACGGGACCAATTTCGTGTGAAATTACCACTAAAATTGGAAGATTACTCGAGAGACGTAGATCAAAGAAATTTATTTCAGTAATTGTATTGTATTAATTGCAATAATAAAATACGAAATATTGTCACAAAAGAAAGAAGAAGAATCAAATTTTTTTTTAATAAAAAAATGAACTTGCTCTCATAGAAAATATTTAGAAAAAAAAAAATTACTAGAAAAATTTAAGGGAAAAATTCTCAACTTAATTTAATGATGTTGAAAAATTTTTTTTGCTTGATTTAAATCAAAATTTTTTAAAATAATTTTTCTAGTTAAAGTGTTTTTATTTTTTAAATAAATTTTTAACTTCCCGATAAGAAAATTGAAGATTTTCAAAAATCGGGAAGTTATTGGTTTTACCCCGTTTTGCAAAAGTTGAGTTTTGATCAGATCTCGACGTTTGAAGGTCACAGGAAGCTTCCCTGACTATCCCCGCAAGGGTGTCACTATGTGTGTGTGTATTTTTTTTTTTTTTTATAGAGGAGGTAAAATACGTTTACGTATGCCAGGACTTGGTGTTGTTGCCAGGACTAGGTGTTGGTGCCTGGGTATGTCGGACTCAGAAGACAATATTATTTTGCAACAATACCGACTAAACATCCTCCTCTCTCGTTTCCCTATAGATGTTACAGGGAAGACTGGATCAGGACCGCGTTAGCATTACTTCAATCCAGTCCATGTTGTGCCTCACGACACCTACTTCTTGTTATTACTGGTTTCTAATCCCTTTCTGCGATTTTTTCTTTCAAGAGACGCTGCGCGTAGGCTACTACAGCTGTCCAGTTTTCTTCTTTTTTGATCATGCAGGTTACCAAGCTCTCAGGGGAGAGCGCGGTGCGCATTGTTTCTTCGGTGCAGATTCTATCGTCCTTCCATCGATCACACTCGAAAAACGTGTGGTCGGCGTTGTCAATTTTGTCTGGACAGTATTTGCACGTTGGTGTGCTGTGCAAACCCATCTTGAATAGATAGGCATTGAACTGCCCATGTCCCGTCAGTAGCTGGGTCAGAAAGAAGTCCGTGTCCCCGTGCTTCCGAGAAAGCCAGACGTTGATGTTTGGGATCAGTCGCGCTGTCCATCTGCCTGTCTCTCCCGACGTCCATCGGTCCTGCCACTCTTGCTAAGTTTCCGTTTTTATCCTCGTTCTTGCCTCCTTCATGTTTTCACCACCGATTTTAGCGTCGTAGAGTCTTGCTCTCTCGAACGCTAATAGGTCGATGGGCACAGCTCCCGCAATGACCAATACAGCCGCTTCAGAAACCGTGCGGTAGGCGCAGGCAACTCTGAGAGCGCCTCGCCGCTGCACTGCTGCCATTTTCCGCCGATAGGTTTTCTGCTTTAATATATCTGCCCATATTTCCGCTCCATAAAGCAGTACCGAATGGACTGCTTCCAGAAGGACTCTCCTCTTTTTGGTTCTTGGTCCCATAGTATTCGTCATAATTCTTGCTAGGCTAGACACCGTCTTGCTGGCTTTCTGGCATGCACTATCGAGGTGTTCGCGGAAAGATAGTTTCTCGTCTATCATTACCCCCAGATAGCGCAGGGCCCTAGTTGACGTTAGCGTTATTCCTCCCATGTCCACTGCAAATGGTTTTGGGAACCATTTTTGGCGAGTCAGAACGACCATCTCGGTTTTGTGTTTTGCGAGTTTCAGGTGGTGTTTATCGAGCCAAGTCTCGACAGTACCTTTGTCTAAGAGAACCAATCTCTGCCGTTTCCAGACCACGGGAAACGTGCCAGTTGCCAAGCATGCGTTGTAGGTGTTCAGGAGTATGTCTGGGTATTCCAGGGCTACAGTTTTGATCACCGATGCCGGGATGCCATCAGGTCCAGGTGCCTTTCCTGTTTTGAGTGACTTGGACGCGTCTTGTAATTCCTTAGTTGTGAAGGGTGTTACTTCGCTGTTCTTAGTGTAGTGTTTTTTCTCCCGTGGTGGGTGTTTGGGGAAAAGCTCCGTTACAATGCTCTCCATCAAGGCAGGAGACTTCGGCGCCTCTGGTGAAGCCTCTCCAAGTCGTTTGGCGACAATTTGGTAGGCTTTACCCCAGAGGTCATTGTCGAGATCGTTGCAGATCTCTTTCCACAGTTTCGCTTTACTTGCTTTAATGGCTCGGTTTAGCGTCTTTTTGGCCTGCTTGTACTCTTTTGAATACAAGTCCTGGCTTGGGGAGCGTTTCGTAGCTCTCGTTGCTCGGCGACGTAGCTGATGGCATATTTTGCGAAGTTCTGCTATGTCTGCTGACCACCAGTACGCCGGCCTGTGGAAGCTCTGGTTTTTCAGCCGCGGCATAGAGGCGTCACATGCGGCAGTAATTTCCTTCATCGTGTTTAGCACTGCCTTTTCCGTCTCGCTGCAGGTATCCGGTGTCGGGTTGTTCTGGAGGATAGACCAGCTTCGTGCGAGTGAAGCTTGCAATGCCTCTGGATCAAGCCTTTTGGCATTCCACTTCCGCTTAGAAACGTCGCGTTGTGAAACCGGAGCAAATGCCAATCCAACGCTGAAGGTCACAAACTGGTGATCACTGCTACTGTATTCTTCGGATACTGTCCAGTCTTCAATCATGTTGGCAGTCCTTGGAGTCGCCAATGAGATGTCGAGGATGGATTCTTGGTACCCTGGTTTTCTAAAGGTCGTGGTGCTCCCGGTGTTCAGCACTATGAGGTCGAGTCTAGCCACGACGTCAGCGACCTCGTTTCCTCTGGTGTCGGAGAAAGCAGCGCCCCACTCAGCCGATTTAGCGTTGAAGTCTCCGGCTACGATAACTTCGCCGTCGAACTTAGTGACCGCATCTTCTATATTTGTGAGTTTCTGTCGGAACACACTAATCCCTTCGTTAGGTGAGAGATAGACGCTCATGAAGTAGGTTGTGGGGGTTTGAATCCAGACAAAACCTGCTCCACCTCCGCTGTTGTTGACGGTAACGTTCTTTGTGTTCACAATCCAAATTGCTGCCGTGCCCGTTTCGTCTGCGAACCATGTTTTACCTTCGATGTTTAGATATTGCTCGCAGATAAAGCAGACGTCAATTTTATCTTCGAAAACACGCTGGCGCAGGTTTTGCGCCAAGGCGCACCTATTCAGGTTGCCTTGTAGTATGCGTGTCATTTCTGACCTTTCGTGGCTTCTGCAAGTGCTTTGCGGAATGCCTTACACGCTCCAGTGCCAGAAATATGGCATAGACTATCCTGGGCATCTTTGTCCGAAGCACAAAGGAAGCATTTTAACTTCTCCGTGCAGTTTACGGCCTTGTGGTTCTCTCCGCCACATTTGTAGCAGCACCTGCTTCTGTCTGGTCCCGCACACTGACGTGTTTGGTGTCCATAACCAAGACATTTAAAACAACGTGTTACTTTTACTACTGGGCGTATACGACAGTTCACCAAACCGATCCGTATACGGGCCTTGTCAAGGGCCTTAATCGCACTGGGCTCGTCTAGTTCGCAGAAGGCTGCCCGATTACCTCGTGGTGTGGGTTTTGTCAAATTTACCCGTTTGACCTCCAGGTTGTCAGTGAATCCACGTTTAAGTGCTTCACGGAGTTCGCTCTCGGTAGGGATTTCATCTAAGTCGAGGATCTCGATCGTTGTTGTTGGTGTTAGCGTCTTGACTGTGCCGATGTTTGCAGTGGCTGCCCTTACTGCATCGGTGAATGCCTTGCTGTCTTCGGTCTTTCGAGCCATTTCAAGGAGAACGCCTCCGTGTTTCGTCTTTTTAATAGACCTTATGTCTACGCCCGT
The DNA here is from genome assembly GCF_020080835.1 of Cotesia glomerata. Classification (NCBI taxonomy): domain Eukaryota; kingdom Metazoa; phylum Arthropoda; class Insecta; order Hymenoptera; family Braconidae; genus Cotesia; species Cotesia glomerata. The sequence continues at coordinate 9,354,749 of NC_058162.1, forward strand.
CTCGACAGGGCTTACCTTGGCCTTGATTTCCTTCAGGAGATCGGCGTATGTTCGCCCTTCAGCTGGTTGGACTAGGACAGCTTTAGTTCTTGTCTTCTTCCTCCTTGGTTTCTTGGAGCCACCGCTGTTTGGCTGGTCTTGGGCTGTAGCAGCTTGAGTCACTGGCTCCTGTTCTTTCTTTTTCTTGTTTTGCCGAGTCACTTTGGTCCAGGTATCATCCCGGGCTGTCTTTTTCTGTGCTGGCTTGTCAATATCTGAGGAAGGGCTGGGCGTGGACAGTGGCCTCTTCTTGTTGCCATCTCGTTGCTGTGGTAATTTCTTAGGAGTGGTCAGAGGTGGCTGTGATTTTTTGTTCAGACTCGGAGATGTTTGAGTCGTTGACGCCGACTTCGTTGGTGATTTGTTGGCCAGCCTATATGCCGTACTAATAGACGAAACCAATTTTCTGATCTCATGGTGGAGATTCTTTTTGTCTTTTATGAAGTCGGCTAACTCATCAATCTTGTTGCCGAGCCTCTCCATTGGTGACTGTTGGCCGGTGACGGTCGGTAGAGAGTTCATTCTTCCTCGGTGGGTTTGATTAGTGGCAGGAGCAAAAGGTCCTCCACTTTTTGAAGGAATGTTGCTCAGCTGTCCGTTCTCTGCCATGTGTGTGTGTGTGTGTGTGTGTGTGTGTGTGTGTGTGTGTGTGTGTGTGTGTGTGTGTGTGTGTGTGTGTGTGTGTGTGTGTGTGTGTGTGTGTGTGTGTGTGTGTGTGTGTGTGTGTGTGTGTGTGTGTGTGTGTGTAAGTATGTAAACTTCCTATAACTTTTGAACGGTTAGACCGATTTCATCGTGGTTGGTGCCATTCGAAAGAACTTGGCCAAAATTAGATTTTGAATACAATCCGGTCAAAATCGGTTGATTCGTTTGAGAGATATCGTGCAGGAAAGAATACCCAAAAAAAGTGTTTTTTCGGAATTACTCCGAAATTTCTTGTTTGATCAATTTAAACTTAAAGATTCTTTATAAGGCTTAAAAAACTGCGTCGAATGCCGTCAACCGCAAGAAAATCGGTTCATTCATTCAAAAGTTATTGCGGTTTGAAAACTCCAAAAATAGTGTTTTATCAAACTTCTATTAAACTTTTGAGCTCAAAGAGCTCAAAAGCATAGAAAAGTTATCTCTTTGAGCTCGGAGAGCTCAAAACAACACATAAACTGTACTTTTGAGCTCGAAAAGCTCAAAAACGGCATAAGTGCAATTTTAAGCGTCCAGGTATGGAATTAGCGGGAAGTTGCAGGGATGGCCTTCAGGGTCAACCGTTTTCCTAATTTTTAACTTCCCGCTAAGAAAATCGAAGATTTTCAAAAATCGGGAAGTTATTGTTTTCACCCCGTTTTGCAAAAATCGAGTTTTCATCAGATCTCGACGTTTTAAGGTCATATGAAGCTTCCCTTACTACCCCCGCGATGTTGTCACTATGTCTGCATGTGTGTGTGTGTGTGTGTGTGTGTGTGTGTGTGTGTGTGTGTGTGTGTGTGTGTGTGTGTGTGTGTGTGTGTGTGTGTGTGTGCACGGAAAAAACGAGATTTAACTGGTTTCCATGTTGGGCGGAACCTAGTTCCACACGGAAAAAACGAGATTTAACTGGTTTCCATGTTGGACGGAACCTAGTTCCACACGGAAAAAACGAGATTTAACTGGTTTCCATGTTGGACGGAACCTAGTTCCATCTATAGTGAAAAAAATTTACAAATGGTTACTACTTCTATGTAGACTGTAGTAGGTACAGTTTTCGTTTATTTCAGTTCAATCCGAGATGGGGCTCAGAGCCATTTGAGATTTATTTGTCTCAGATGGTTGTCAGTACCACGCGCATGCTCGTCAGTCCTATCTTACATAGAAGTGGCGTCCATTTGAAATTTAACTAGAATCTATCTGCAGATAGTACCTATTTTTACATTATCATTTTCAAGTGCATTTTGCAATCAAATATATATGAATAATAAGTATATTATAATGAATAATACAGATTATAATTTTATTCCAAATCAAAAAACTAATCCTTAATAAGTTTAAAAAAAAAATAAATTTAAAAGAAAAATTTTTAATTTAAAATTAAAATTAAAAAATTAAAAAAAAAAATTTTAATTTTAGTGTGGTACTATTTTTTAAAACAAGATGAAGATTGGTATTCATCAACATCTTATTTTAAAAAATAGTACCACACTGAAATTAAAATTTTTTTTTTTAATTTTTTAATTTAAAATTAAATTTTTTTTTTTCAATTTTTTTTTTTCAATTTTTTAATTTTAAATAAAAATTTTTTTTTTTAATTTATTTTTTTTAAAACTTATTAAGGATTAGTTTTTTGAATGGGAATAAAATTATAATGTGTATTATTCATTATAATATACTTATTATTTATTCATATTATTCATATATTTTTGATTGCAAAATGCACTTGAAAATAATAATGTAAAAATAGGTACTATCTGCAGATAGATTCTAGTTAAATTCCAAATGGACGCCACTTCTATGTAAGATGGGACTGACGAGCATGCGCGTGGTACTGACAACCATCTGAGACAAATAAATCTCAAAAAGCTCTGAGCCCCATCTCGGATTGAACTGAAATAAACGAAAACTGTACCTACTAAAGTCTACATTGAAGTAGTAACCATTTGTAAATTTTTTTCACTATAGATGGAACTAGGTTCCGTCCAACATGGAAACCAGTTAAATCTCGTTTTTTCCGTGTATGACTATGTGACTTGCTTATAACTTTTGAACGACTAAACCGATCGGAATCTACTAAACGGCGTTCTAAAGAGTTCCCTCAAACTTAGATTTCCTGTGAATTTGAACCGATTCGGACCGATAGATTTTGAGAAATTTTGAAAAATCTCAAAAAAAATAAGAAAAAAATTTTTTTTGAAAGTGGTTTTTTTGGAATAACTTTTAAACGGTTTTATCGATCAACTTCAAAAACTAATCCACCCTTAAGCTTGAAAAACCACGTCGATCGCCACCAAGCTGGTTGAAATCGGTTGATTCGTTCGAGAGATATCGTGAACGAAAGAAAACCAAAAAAAGTGTTTTTTCGGGATTACTCCAAAATTTTTGGTTCTATCAATTAAAACCTGAAAATAACTTATGAGGATGATAAAACTGCGTCGAATGCCGCCAACCGCGTGAAAATTGGTTGATCCATTCAAAAGTAATTGCGGTTTGAAAATTCAAAAAATAGTGTTCTATGAAACTTCTATCGGACTTTTGAGCTGGGAGAGCTCAAATTCATAGAAATATTATTTCTTTGAACTCAGCGAGCTCAAAATATCACATAAATTATATTTTGAGCTCAAAAATCTCAAAAACGTCATAAGTACAATTTTAAGCGCCCAGGAATGGAATTAGCGGGAAGTTGCAGAGATGGCCTTTAGGGTGAACCGTTTTTCTAATTTTTTTATTAGTGAATAAATCTAATTGACTTCCACTTCCCGATTCTAGATATTTGTTTTCAAGTTATTGAACTTTTGCTTTAAAAATATTTTTTGTTTTTATGATTTTATGAGTTGTAAGTATTTATAATTTATATTTTCAATTTTTTTATTTTCTATTAATTGAAATTAATTATTGATTTTATTTTATAATAAATTTTCAATCGTACAATTAATAAATTATTAATTATTAATAAATGATAGAAGTGCCTTCACTCGAAATATTAAAAACAGTAAATTTTTTCTTTAGAATGTACGTCAGCTTAATAATCGTCGGCGTGTTGTTAGTGACCAAAATTATAGCCGGGGATCCGGTATTCAATAACAACAACAATAACAATCTAAATGCAGAAAATGATAACGATTTGACGAAGCGAGGCGGTACGATGGGGTTCCAAGGGATGAGAGGAAAAAAGGACGATAATAATTTGGACGGCGACGACTTATCAAAACGCTCACCCATGGGTTTTCAAGTATTTAATCAATTAATCAATTTAAATTAATCTAAATTCTTAAAATTATAAATGTAATAAAGTAAATATAACCCATAGTTAAATATAAAATTATTTAAAATTTTTTAAATGTTGTAATATTGTAGTACTACAAAATTTCTTAACATTTACTTTACTTGTAATTTGGCAATTACACCTTGGCATAATAAATATTTGTCTATTTCTAAATAATTTACCGCGTGATTAGAATTGTATACTGATAAAAAAATTAAATCGAGTCAAGAAACAAAATCTTGAACCAAGAAAGCGAGAAATTCGTTTTTAGTAGAAAAATATTTAAGCCAAGTAAAATTTAATAAAACCAAGAAAAATTTCTAAGCTCAAAAATTTTTCAGCGTTACGCAAAATCATCAAATTTTTAAATTACTATTTTTGGTCTAAGATTTTTTTTCTTGACTTAATTTTTTTTTATCAGTTTCATGATAAAATTGATAGATACATAGTAAAAAATTTTGTTTTTCAGGGAATGAGAGGAAAGAAAGATCCCACTGGTCCGGATCCCGTGGAGAATCTAGTGGATTATGAATACGAAAAGCGAGCACCTATGGGATTTCAAGGGATGCGTGGTAAAAAGGACGAAAATTATTCGCCTGATGATGACTTTGGAGGTTTTTACCATGATTATTATGACAAGCGGGCTCCGATGGGTTTTCAAGGGATGCGCGGTAAGAAAGAGATGCCGTTCGAAGAAGAGTATTTCAAAAGAGCTATGATGGGATTCCAGGGAATGCGTGGAAAAAAATCACTGGAGGAGGTTGGGAAATTTTTTTTTTAATAATTGATAGTGTGTAAAATTTTTATTTTGTCTACCAGACATCTGACAATTTTTGGGATTCTTTTTGAGCAATTAACTTATTATAAAAAAATAATTCAAAAAACTTCACCCGTAGAAATTCAAAAATAATCCATAGTGCAGTTTTTAATAAATATTTTTGTGGTAATAATTTATTTTTTAAATAAAAACAAAAAATAGTTCAGGCTTATAGAATTTTAGACAGCTAATTAAGGTATAAAAATCTTCAAAAAAATCACTTTTTAATAACAAAATAAATTCTGAAGTAGTAAATAATTTTGATAAATTTCAAATTACAATAGATTGATTCACAATAAATTCATTTAATTGAAAAAAAAAAATGTGGAGTAATTGATGAAATTGTTATAAATATTTTCTTGGTAAATATTTACGAGAGTTATTACAAAAATATTTTAAAAATGTACCCGATATTTCTTGTAATAAATTTAATTTTTTGTAAATTAATTACTCTATTGAAACTTTCTTAGTTATCTAAAATATAATTTATTTTCCATTCTTTTAGTAATTAGTAATTTCTTGTGGGCTAATTACAAATTAAAATAGATAGATTTTTTTTTAATTACTGTCTTAAAGTTGGTAAAACTCAAGTTAAAGTATTTAATAATACAGATTAATAAATACATGTAGGCCAAGCTAAACAAAAGCATAAAAATAAAAAACCCACAAATTTTTACTCATTAGGTCGTAGACGAAATCGAAGAAGGAGCAGACTACTACGGGATTCCCGTTGACAGACAATTACTCTACGAATATTTGGACGATTACGAGAAACGAGCTGCTGCGACAGGTTTCCACGGGATGAGAGGCAAAAAAAGCGATTACGAAAGCGTCGACTGGGATAAAAGAGCCCCAAAGGGTTTCCAAGGAATGCGCGGAAAAAAAGCTCTCCTCCACGAGCTCCAAGAGCTCGAGAAACGGGCCTCGATGGGCTTTCAGGTACTCTCTCCCCTAAAATCTTATCTCCAGAATTACAAACTGTTTCTTTGCAAACATGTTTATATACGGTTCTCGCGACGTGGAACTTTGAAACTGTTAATTTTATCTACCTGTTGCATAAAACATTCCTTGATTCATAATCTGATATCTCATTCATGAATTCCTTTTACAGCTTTTGTACTCACAGATTCGCTAATACTCCATGATTTGCTGAGTTATTCATCAGAATTCCCTTGTCTGACAAATATCAAACTCAAAGTTATAATGTTTCTTTTAGTTTTTTAGTTGTAGTTGTAGTTGTCAACTAGACTTTGAACCTTTCAGGGAGTCAGAGGAAAGAAGAATGAGGTGGACAATTATTACGAGTATCTCATGGAGCCAAGTGAGTTTGACAAAAGGGCTCCCATGGGATTCCAAGGGATGCGGGGTAAAAAGGAAGGATACAAACGCACAAACATGGGTTTTGTTGGGATGAGGGGCAAGAGAAATGTCAACGGTTTTTACGAGATTGCTGATTATCACGACAGTCCTAAATCATTAGGTACTTATATAAGAATTATTTTATTTATTATGAATCAAACATTTTTTTTTACGTTTCATCCTAAAAAATTTTATTTTTGCTAATTTTATATTTTATGGATTGTAAAATTTTTTTATAAAATTATTTAGTGTATTTCATACATAAATTTACGGTAATTTCACCTACAAAATTTACCGTCGGTTATTTTCGCAATAAACGGTAAATAACTAATTTTAGTTTGACATTTCACTATAAAAAATCTTATTTTTGCTAATTTTACACAATAATTATCATAAATTTTTTTTATTAAATTACATGATGCTTTAATTACATAAATTTACGGTAATTTTACTCAGAACATTTGCTGCAAAATATTTTCGCGGTGATTTTTATCGTAAACTCTAAATGAAAATTTTAAATAATGAAAAATTTTAGTTTGACATTTCATCATAAAAAATCAATATTTTGCTAATTTTACACTGTAATTATTGTAAATTTTTAAAAAAATTATGTAATATCCTTTCTGTATAAAATGACGGTAATTTCATCTATAAAATTTACCTTCTGTTATTTTCGCGGTAATTTTTATCATTTCCTGTAAACAATCAACATAACTAACAAAAATTTTTTTGCAGATACAAATTTCTTAGACAGTCCAATCCACTTCGACAAAAGATCATCCTTTGGATTCTTCGGCATGAGGGGTAAAAAAATTCCACGATGGGAAATGCGCGGTAAATTTATTGGTGTGCGCGGTAAAAAGTGGGTATCAAAAAACTTAGATAATTCCGATAAATCATTAATTAACAGCTTTGATATTAATAATACTAATAAAAGGATAATGAATGATGTTAAAAATAATGATTCGTCAGGATTTAGTAAGTCAATTGTTTAAAAAAATTACTTTTTTAACTGATTGATCTCTTACTGATATAAAATAACTGTTTATATTAATAATAATAACTATACTAACTGCTAAATATTTTCCACAGATAACCAGTAATGTGGCAAATAAAATTTATTTATCCGCAATCCGGAAAGTAAACTTTCAATTCCTTAACAACCAAACTACAAATTTATAAATATATATTAGACTTTTTTTTTAAACCTATGTCAGTATTAATTTTGAAAACTATTTATAATTTATGTTATCGATGTCCGCAACTTATTTAATTGTTAAAAAAACAGAATAACATAATTGTAAACTTTACGGACTTAGTCAAAAACAAATAGGCACTATATTTTTCTCTGAATGTTATTAATAGTTATTATAAATATATATTAAATATAAAGTATATAAAAGGAATTAATACCTATGTGTCATTGGATGATAGGAATCCATGATTGTAACGAAGATGTTTTATTTAAATTTATAAAGTCTGGTAATTACTAATTACTAAAATTATGACCAAATTTTGTTGACAAGTATCATACTTCAGTCACACAAGCTGTTTTTTTTTTTAATTATGTTCGCTTGTATTATTATTAAGAATTTAATTAAATCTTTATTTTTTATTATAATTAATTATTAACTATTGTGTTAATTGATCGTTTAATAATTACTTGTATACGAATATAAAATTATACTTAATTAATAATGTTCTCTGGGCTGGAAGAGAAATCATTAAAAAATTTGCATATTTATTGTAAAAAAAATGTTACTTTAATAATTCAGTTGAGAATTAAAAACAATATTTTAAGTGTTAGAAAATTATTGATACAATTTATGTATTCGATTTAATGTGTTTGCGTGTGAAAAAAATTCGTTGACTCAAGTATGGTAAAACGAAATTCTAAAAAAAAATTTATGTCTGTAATAAGTTAGTTAATTATTTACTTGTCGTAAATTGATGTACTTTGTAAACTTTATTAAAATTTAGTTGACTACCGTTTGATTGTATGTGATAAAATGAAAGAAGAAAGTATTATGCGCTGAAAGTTACAGATTTGTGTATATCGAAAAACAGTGATTTTAAAATTATCTATGAAGAAATCTATATGTATTACTAAAAATATATATTGTAAACTGGAGTTATAAATGGATGTATATATGGCAGGTATATTTAATAAATATATTAAATAATTGTAATAATATTAATAATAATAAATGAATGACAACAACGTAGTTATGACCCCGGTGAAATAAACTGAATGAAGTAAATATTAAATAAATATATTAATATTATATCAAAATTTGTTTATGGATTGTAATTTTATTGAAATTGAAAAAGATTATTATATTTGATGTAACGTAACATATAGATGCAATATATTCTGTCTTCATAAATAAAAATTATAATGCATATTATATATTAATTAATAAAAACAATTCATTATGTTAATTTTATTATTGCTATTTATTGATTTAATAAATTTTTATTTTTCATGTTTTTTAAGAGTTTAAATTTTTAATTCTTATCGAGAAAAAATTTTCTGATGTGGCCATATCTGGCTTTACATGTCCATATATGACCTCATATGGTCATATTTAATATTTTAAACAAAGTTAGTGTAGAAAATTTTCGATAGATAACATTAACACACGATTAAGTTCTTAAATGTAAATAATTTTTTTTTTAATTCTTAAGAAGCTTTCGTTAAATTGATTATTAATTTAACCCGCTTTTACGCCAATTTTTTTCAATAAATCTTGATCATTGAAGTACATATTTTTAAAAAATCTAAAAAATTATTAATTATTTTATTATTCTCAAACGTCAACTTATATAAAATTATTTTATGAATTTTTATTCTAATTTTATTCTTCAATTAATTTTTCAACCTCCAAATTCCCAGCCAAATTTATAATTTTATTATTTATTATTCATCAGAAAATTAGTATAGAAATATAAAAAAAAATATGGTAGACGAAACGGTAATTAATGATATCAGCAATGAAATATGCAAAAGTTGTACGTATTTTCCCACAACAAAAAGTAAGGATTCCCCTGCTAATAAATTACACTATCATTAATATGAAACCGCACCTCACTTTATTTACTTCAAATCCTCGATCCCCGTTCTCGGCCTTTACGAGCCACTGAAAATTTTCCCTCCTTACTCGACCAAAAAACCCGTCTTTAATATAAAGTAATTACCAAGTAATCACTCCGTTAAAAGGGGGATTTTCCGTTTTGCAAGTACTTCCAAATCCATTTCAACCTATTTACTGTCTTAGTCATTAAATTTTACGGGATTTTGTTACATTTATCAATCTGAAACAGATAAAACAATAAATACCTTTTATTGCAGAACATTAAACTAATTGAGTTACTTTCATCAGTAAATTTTCATTATTTGCTCCTCAAAACTTTATTTTATTTATTTCTCTCCATTACGTGGAACAAAATGAGTGTAAATAAAAAAAAAATCATATGAAGTTTGAGTACCGAGGATTAATTAAGTATCGCGTGTTGAGAATGTATGACGTATCATAGCGGAAAATAGTTGGTATTTATAATTAGTGTGAAAAATATGATGTCGCTTGACCACATGGATGACGAAATAATGTCAGACACGAGCACAAGATACATTAGCGGAATGCCCGAGGCGAATAGCGAGAATCGGGATTTTTTTTTTTCACTTATCTCGAATGTCTTCGCGCGAGTCCTCGGTAAATCTCATTTATATAAATATAGAGCTAAGGTGATACAGAATCAATGTCGGTTGATCGATCAACTTGAGTAGGTCGTGGATTCAGTATTGAGATCAATTTTTATTATTTTCTACGAGTACGTAATTAAGTTTGCTGGAGAAACATGGTGTCGTGTAAAGTAAATTGTTTTTTCGGTAAGTGAATTTTTTATTTATTTTTCAACGAGATGAAAATAAATTTTTTTTTTTTCGAATTTTGATTTTTTCAAATTTTTTCCATTTATTTCGACATTACACATACGAAATAAAATTAATTTTGTAAAAATATAAGATCATAAATTTTTTAGAATTTTAATTTGCCGAAATTTGGAAAATCGGGCAAATTGTTAATTTTCCAATTTTTGAGAAATTGCAGAAAAAAAATTTTACTTGAACTAAGAAAATTAAGTAAGATCAAAATTGTCTTGGTCCTAGTTGAATTTTTATTTTTTTTTTTTTCTTTAAGAATCAATTTTTTCTGAGTGAAATTTTTTTTAAAATCCTTTTTCGTTTATTTTTTTGATTTTTCAAAAAAATTACTTTTAACTTCCAATTACTCCATTTAAAAAATTTTTTTAATTTTCAAATCTTTCAGTACAAAATTTCAATAAAGTATTAAATAAAAAATTTTTCATTCAATTTTTTCAACAAGTAAAATCCCAATAAAATAATTTTTTGTAAACTATAATTTTTTATTCTTTCACCAGCTTGTGCGATAATCTACGCCGGAATATTAATGACCCAAGCCCGCCCACAAGTAAGTAATCAATAAATACACAACTTACGTTAATAAATTAAGCTAATGGAAATTGATAATTTTGAATATTTTCTTAACAAATAATTTGTAATGAAAAAAAAATTTTTTTGAATTTGCTTTATTAAAAAATTGGTCAATTTGTTGTTATAATTAACAATTATTTAAACAATTAGAGATCTTTTAAACTAAAAATAATTTAACTAACAGATCGATTACGAGGACCTATATCAAGTAGACGGATTTATATTCGACGGACCCGCAGATCGCAACAATCCAAACTTAATCGACGGAATAAACAACATGCGTCCTCCAATGACGTCAACAGGCCCATCAACACCAACAACAACAACAATGTCTCCTGCTAGGATTACTTGCCTTCAGAATTGCCTCGTTAGTATTCAGCCACTTTATAATAAAAACAAAAAAAGAAAAGAATTTTATTCACAAAAAAATATAATTTAATACGCATGATTAATGACTCTCATTTTACACCAGTCGTTAATGCCTTATTTTAGTTTTATTCCAATGACAAATAGCCTCCGGGCAATTAACAACCGGTTCTCAACATTTTTATTTACCTACCGTAGTTTAAATACCATTTATTTATTCATTATTTTTAAATAATAGGCGACGTCGGAGTTTAATCCAGTTTGCGGCTCTGACGGTCTTGTTTACAGTAATCCTGGACGCCTCGGCTGCGCGAAGGCATGTGGTAAAGGTAATTATTTAAATTTTAATAAAGCCATCCGTTTTAGTAACCTTAACCTTCTCTTATTTATATTTTGTTAATGAATATAATTTATTTATCTTTTTGCAGATGTAAGACTTTCTTATTATGGAACTTGTTCTACAAGTTCTGCTCGAGGTTAAATTTCAAAAACTAAATCATTTGTGTAATAAATTTACTTTATATTATTTTGTTTTTTAAATATTTTATATTAAATGTAAATAAATATTGACAATTTGAGAAAAAGTATTTTTATAAAAATAATTGAATTTTCACAAAAAAAAAATTAAATTGAAAAAATTTTATGTGGGCGTTAATTTATTTGTAGTTTGTATGGACGGATTTAATTTCGATTGTCTGAAAAATTTTGGATAAATATTGTTTCACTTATTTTTATAAAATTCGACAAAATTCAGCGTGGTGAATTCTTTATTTTTATTTATTGAATCCAAATAAAAAAATAATTATTCATTAAAAAAATAAATACTGAGAGCTTTTAAAAATCAATTAAATTGACATAAGAAATAAATTTCAATATTAAAAAAAATTGTATCAAAATTTTTTTTTAATTTCTGCAAGCATAATTTTTTCATAAATTTTTCTCTATAATAATTTATTTGTTAAGAAATCCTAAAAATTGTCATAAAAAAGTTAATTTAATAAACATAAAAGTAATTAATTTTATTTAATTAAACGTAGTAATAATAATAATTTATTATTTATTAGCTTTTCGCGTTAGGATTATAAAATCATCTCTCTTTGGTTCAATGTTCCAAGTCAAATTAGAGAGATAAATTTTTTGAAGTTTTGCTATGTTAGTAATTTGGTACATAGAATTTATTCCATCTAAATTTGGAAGTATGATGTAAAAACAATTATTTTTATTAATAACTTTCAATACACAAATCTTTGGACTTAAAATTATAATTTACCATAATTCTAACATACATATATATTTAAAAAAAAAACACTTAGTACAAATCAGAAAATTTCTACAAAATATTGTTTCACTTCTTAAAACTAAGTATAAAAAAATGTAATATTAATATAATTTATTTGGCATTATCAATAAATAAAGCTAATAATTAAATGAACTATTAACTGATGGTAGAGCCGTTGTGATCCGCCCACCGAACCCGCCGTGAAATTTCAAAATTACCACCATGGATACCGTACAAGTGTCTCGTCAAAATGTCTGCACGGTCTTCTTCGGCTTTGCGCGCAACTCTCCGGTATTTTCTTATCACATATATACAAGTCATTGTTAACAGAATTTGTACAATTAGCCAGAAAATAAGGAGACCTAATGCCAGTGCTGCGTCAACACACAGTAATCCTTCCATTGATTCTAGAAAAAAAAAATAATTATAATTGCTGATATCTGTTGTAAATATTTTATTCAAATTATAATAAAGAAGCCACTCACGTTCGCCAGCTAAAAAAATTGTATCACTTTTTCCTGAGCGTAATGGATCGGCAGCAATTATCGCGTCCCGGACAATAATTGAAGACTCCAGCGGCAATTCTTCAATAGTATCCATCTCGGAATTGACTTCATTCCATTCGGCGACTGTTGCCGCTGACCTTTTACGCCGTCCGTAGGACACAATGTCGCCCTTACACCTCGTAGGAGGACATTCAGACAGGCAAAAACGCACTATCACGTTGAATTTCACTCGGTAACTGTCCGGGAATTTGAAAGCCGTGAAAGTTGAAATCAGTGATTTATTGTTAACGGGGTCTTTAAACATCCCGGGGAATATTTTTGCGTCGGTAGGACATCCCATTTCGTCTAGTAAGAGTATTGATGCATCGCCGGAGGTACTACTTGCTACCAAGTGCCCTGCTGCCATATCATAAGGGCCTAAAAAAAATTTTTTTAGTTATTTTTTGTCTATATAATTTAGATAATAAGTAAATATTTGTGAGAAGTATATTTGTATCGTAGAATGGGTTTATAAGCCCGTGGAAAATTTTTGATGGCTGTACATAGCCATATTAGGCTATTTGTGAAAATAAAAAATTAATTTGTTACATCTTTTTTTTTGTAGACGTACGTACGCCAATTAAAATGTTTTATTAAAAAAATTGATTTAGTAGTTGATTAAATATAATAAAAAATTTAAAGACACTTTACTAGAAATTTAAACTAATAAAATGAATTTTTTTGTTCACTAGTTTTGTTTTAGATTTATTAAAATGTATTTTATACTTTTTAATTTCTTCAAATTTCCAAATTTTTAAGTATAATTTAAAATAAAAAAATTAGGAAAACGGTTGACCCTAAAGGCCATCCCTGCAACTTTCCGCTACCTCCATACCTAAGCGCTCGACGATTCACTTATTTATTAAGCTCTTCGAGCTCAAAAATATAATTTTTGTGTAATTTTGAGCTCTCCGAGCTCAAAAAGCTGATGGAAGTTTCATAGAACACTATTTTTTGAATTTTCAAACGGCAATAACTTTTGAATTAATTAACCGATTTTCTCGTGGTTTACGGCATTCAACGCAGTTTTTTAAGCTATTTGAAGAATCTTTAAGCGTAAACTGGTCAGACTAAAAATTTCATAGAAATTCTGAAAAAAAAAACATTTTTTTCAATTTTTTTCGACAATGATATCTCACGAACGAATCAACCGATTTCGACCGGGCTGGTGGCAATCGACGTGGTTTTTTGAGGTTAAGAGCTGATTAGTTTTTGGAATTGATCGGTTCAGCCGTTTAAAAGATATTAAAAAAAAAGGAATTTTTGGAAATTTTATTTTTGAGATTTCTCGAAATTCATCGACTCAAATTCTGTAAACTAGTATCAGAATTCTAAGGGCAAAGAAACTCTTTGGAACGCCGCTTATTTTGATCGAATCGGATGATCCGTTCAAAAGTTATGAGAGATTTATACACACACACACACATATGCCGAACGTCGGAGGTCCAAAGCAGAGCAGAAGACTATTATTATCATCTGTGGTCACATCAGTGCTCACGTACGGAATATCCATTTGGGCTGACGCATTAGAATTACAAGAAGCATGGAGAAAGGTTGGACCAGTATACCGTCTGAGTGCCTTAAGAGTAGCTTGCGTCTTCCGAACAATATCTGAGGAAGCGGTGTGCGTCATTTCTGGAACTCTGCCCCTCAGAGTCCTAGCTGAAGAAAGACGAAACCTATACCAACGGAAAAGGTCAACCACACTTAGCCACGAAGAACTCAGAACAGAAGAACGATATCGCAGCATCGTACGATGGCAATTGTAGTGGGATGCCGCAGGAAGAGGTAGATGGACTTATCGTCTTATACCAAAGATCGACGTTTGGATGAACCGGAGCCACGGTCAAGTCAACTATTACCTGACGCAGTTGTTGTCAGGACATGGGTGCTTCCGAGAGTATCTACACCGCTTCAAGCACGGCAACTCTCCGGAGTGCCCGTCCTGCCCAGGAGTTGCTGAAGATACAGAGCACGTTTTCTTTGTGTGCCCACGTTTTGACCCTCAGCGAGATGAGTTAGAGAATTGTTTGAACGAGAAAGTCCAACCAGAGACGTTAGTAGAAGCAATGTTGTCGAGTGAAGCTGCCTGGAACGCCACAAGCACTTTCGCCACAGAAGTTCTTACCGAACTGCGTTCCATTGAGAGAAAAAGATCCAGTCAGAATTTAGAAGGAAGGTAGAAACAACACCTTAGCCACAAGAAGGAAGAGCGGCAGCTAATTCCTCCCCCTGCGATGTAATGCCTACACGGCGGTTTCCATAGGGGATAAGAGGATAGAAGAAAAGAGGTTTAGGGTTTAGTGAGTATGGGCGCTAGTGTCGAGTATTTGCATGACACTGCGTCGAGTCTCACATATCCAGGCGAAACATCTATGCCTGGAATCCGTAAAAAGGATTCCCCCCTCCTGGAAAAAAAAAAAAAAAAAAAAAAAAACACACACACATACATACATACAGACACCGTGACATCAACGCGGAAATAGTCAGGAAAGCTTCCTAGGACCTCAAAACGTCGAGATCTGATGAAAACTCGATTTTCGAAAAACGGGGTGAAAACAATAACTTCCCGATTTTTGAAAATTTTCAATTTTCTTAGCGGGAAGTTCAAAATCTTGATAATAATATTTTATTTTATCGTTTATAAATAGCCTCATCAGAAAATTTATCTACATGTTGCTACTTTGACTTCTAAGTAAAAATATATTTTTTAAGAATTGTAAGGATTAATTACCATCAGGTGGATTCATCTCAATCGCCAACACAAGCCTTTGTCCCAATTCTGCAGACACGATTTCTCGCATGTTTTCATCCAAGATCCTCATCGACACCATTGGCGATGCTGTGGTATTAAAAATTGTTCCAACAATTGGTGGGAGTCCCGCGCTATATTTGTATGTTTATCAAATTAATTAATTTAAAATTTTGAACATTTTTAAACAGAAATTGACTTAAGAAAATTTTATCAAATACAAAATACCAAACTTTGAATTAAAAGATATTTTTGGGCGTATCAAGCTAGCAGCGGCAAAACCCATCTTGGACAGATATTATTATTATTATTGATTTCTCGGAATCTAAGCAAGCAACAATATTTTAAATAGAGTAACTAATTAGAAACAAATTCAGCACCCCAAATAAATTTTATTGCTTGAATAATAAGTCAATGCCTGATGAACGAATCCATGCTATTAGCTTGATAGACCTGATATTTTTACAAATTAAAATAAATTCTTTACAAGTACCTACTATAGTTTATAGGTAAAAAATTATTAATCTTTTTCATGAATGCGGGTATTTTATCTTCAAGTATTACGGCTCTTATTTCAAAATATAGTAATTGCAAAATTTTTTGACCTTCTTTTTGTGGTATCATATTTTTTTTACTTTAAAAATTAACTTGCTTAAAGATAAAAAATCTTGATCTAAAAAAATCATTTTGAAGAATTTAAGGTAGTTGTCATAGTTAACGCATACTGTCCAAAAATTCTAAATTTTTGTATACTTATTAAGGACATAATGATACAATTACCCTTAAAATTTGAAGCCGATTGACCGCCTATAACCCAAGATGAATTCAATTAAAAATTGGATATTTAACATTGATTGCATACGCTTTCTGCAGTTTTGTATCAGTTTCTTATTTATAGAAAAAAAGCTAACTGTCAGAACTTTAAAAAAATTGACAGTCTTTTAATATATTTGTTGTGAGTTTAAAAAAATTAAAAAAAATTAGGAAAACGGTTAACCCTGAAGGCCATCCCTGTAACTTCCCGCTAATTCCATCCTTAGGCGCTTAAAATTGCACCAATGACGTTTTTGAGCTCTTCGAGCTTAAAAATACAATTTATGGGTTATTTTGAGCTCTCCGAGCTCAAAGAGATTGCTTTCCTATGCTTTAAAGCTCTTCGAGCTCAAAAGTCTGATAGAGATTTGATAAGACACTATTTTTTGAATATTTAAACCGCATTAACTTTTGAATGAATAAACCGATTTTTACGCGGTTAGAAGCATTCGACGCAGTTTTTCAAGCCTCACAAAGAATCTTAAATTGATCGCGCTAGGAATTTTGGAGTTATTTCGAAAAAACACTTTTTTCGGTTTTCTTTCGTTCACGATATCTCTCGAACAAATCAACCGATTTTGACCGGACTGGTGGCGATCAACGTGGTTTTTTGAGGTTAAGAGCTGATTAGTTTTTGGGATTGAACCTTTAAGCCGTTTAAAAGTTATTCCAAAAAAACCACATTTGAAAAAAATTTTTTTTTTAGTTTTTTTAAGATATCTCAAAATCTATTGATCTGAATCGGTCCAGATAGTTTTAAAAATCTAAGTTTGGTCAAGCCCTTTCGAATGGCACCAACCGCGATGAAATCGGTCAAGCCGTTCAAAAGTTATAAGCGGTTCACATACTTTCACACACACACACACACACACACACACGAGAACTGAACAAGGCCATCAAAGATAGCAAAAGACGCTGTTGGAAGGAACTCGTCGATGAGGTAGAAAAGGACCCATGGGGCAGACCGTATAGGGTGGTCATGACCCACCTGAAGCGCCAGCCAATGCCATCACCTACGTGTCCACAGCTCCTGGAAAGAATAGTTTCTACGCTGTTTCCTCGACAAAGTAAGTTCGGCTATTCTTCATTGCCAGTAAATCGAGAAGACATTCCACCTGTTACAGAAGAGGAACTGATGGAGGCGTGCAACCGAGTAGGGAATAATAAGGCACCGGGATTGGATGGAATCCCGAATATTGCATTAAAAACAGCTATTAAAGCAGCGCCAAATCTATTCTTAGATACCTACGATTCGTGCCTCAAAGAAGGGATTTTTCCTAGAAGATGGAAACAGCAAAGACTTGTACTTCTCCCTAAAGGGAAGAAGCCACCGGACGAGCCATCATCCTACCGACCACTCTGCATGCTGGATACAGCGGGTAAGATATTAGAACGTATAATGCACCAACGAATAGAAGCAGCCGTCGATCCACTCCTAGCAGAAGGCCAGTATGGTTTCCGGAAAGGACAATCAAAGCTGGATGCGATCAACCTGGTGGTCGACACAGCTAAGGAGGCAATCGCTGGAAAGAGATGGGTACGTGGCAGAAAGAAGTATTGTTTAGTAGCTGCCTTGGACATCAAAAATGCCTTCAATTCCGCTAACTGGGACTGCATCATGCGAGCTCTCGAAGATAAAGAAGTGCCAGGATACCTGCGCAGAATGGTAGCAAACTACTTTACAGACAGAGTCCTCAAATATGACACGAAAAACGGTCCAAGGGAGTACGAAATAACCGGAAGAGTGCCACAGGGCTCGGTTTTAGGTCCTTTGCTGTGGAACATCATGTATGATGGTCTCCTGAGAGTTGCATTACCATCAGAGGTGAAACTTGTTGCATATGCCGATGATGTAGCGGTAGTGATTGTCGCGAAACACTTGGAAGAGATCAATCTGGCTTTCGATATCACATTTAGCCGGATTAACCTATGGATGGAGATGATGAAGTTGGAGTTAGCCAAGCACAAAACTGAAGCTGTGCTCATCACCAGCAGAAAGATCGTAGAAAACATCAAGCTGAATGTCGGCGAGCAGGAGATCGCATCGCAACCATTTATCCGATATCTGGGGGTGACGCTGGATGCCCGACTGAACTTTAAGCAACAGGTCGAACACGTAAGTGCTAAAGCATCAGCGGTGGTAACTAGTCTATCAAGACTGATGCCGAATGTTGGAGGCCCGAAGCAGAGCAGGAGACTATTGCTGTCGTCAGTAGTCACATCAGTGCTCACATATGGAATATCCGTTTGGGCAGACGCGCTGGAGACCCAAGAATCATGGAGGAAAGCCGGACCGGTCTACCGATTAAGTGCACTGAGAGTTGCAAGCGCCTTCCGCACAATATCCGAGGAGGCAGTGTGCGTCATTTCTGGAACTCTGCCTCTTAGAGTCCTAGCTGAGGAAAGACGGAACTTATACCACCGAAAGAGGTCATCTACACTGAGCGCTGAAGAACTGAGAACTGAAGAGCGACAACATAGTATAGCAAGATGGCAACAACTATGGGATGCTGCGGAGAAGGGAAGATGGACTCATAGACTTATACCAAGGATTGACGTTTGGCTTAACCGGAATCACGGCGAGGCCAACTATTATCTGACCTAGATGTTGTCAGGACACGGCTGTTTCCAGGAGTACCTTCATCGCTTTAAGCACGATGATTCCCCAGAGTGTCCGTCTTGCCCAAGAGTTGCTGAAAATGCGGAGCACGTTTTCTTTGAGTGCCCTCGTTTTAACCCACAGCCTGATGAGTTAGAGAAGATCCTGAACAAGAAAATCACACCAGAGTCAATAGTAGAAGAAATGCTGTCATCCGAAGCTGCCTGGAACGCCACAAGCACGTTTACCACCGAAGTGCTTACAGAGCTGCGTTCCATTGAAAGAAAAAGGGCAAATGACAGAAACTAAAAGGAAGGAAAAATAACACCTTAGCCACCAGAAGGAATAGCAGTAGCTAGATCCTCCCCTCACGAAGTAATGCCTGACGGCGGTTTCCATGAGGGATTAGAGGAAAGAAGAAAAGGGGTTTAGGGTTTAGTGGGTAGGGGCGTTAGCGTCGAGTTTTAGTATGACGCTGCGTCGAGTCGCCACATATCCAGGCCGAACAGCTATGCCTGGAATCCGTAAAAGGGATTCCCCCCCCCTAAGTTAAAAAAAAAACAAAAAACACACACACACACATACAGACACTGTGACAACCTCGCGGGGATAGTCAGGGAAGCTTCCTGTGACCTTAAAACGTCGAGATCTGATGAAAACTCGATTTTTGCAAAACGGAGTGAAAACAATAACTTCCCGATTTTTGAAAATCTTCGATTTTCTTAGCGGGAAGTTAAAAATTTTTGACCGTCTAATTATTTATAAATATAACTTAAATTTATAACAATTTATGAAAAAGTATGTATCTACGGACAGAAATTCTGTATGGATTACGTCTCCACGGGTACAATCTTACGTAAAAATTATGGATTACTTATAGCTACAAACTCAAATACTTTTGCGACGCGTATAGTCTCTAATTTTTTGACAATATTATACTATGATAACTACCTTAATCATTTTAAATCGTTTTTGGTTTGAGTAAAGTTCACTTGATTCAAGAATTTTTCTTGTTTCAAGACAATGAAACTCTTCATACTAATTTTCTCGGTTCAAAATTTTTTCTCTTGTATCAAATTTTTTTTCAGTCTAATATTAAGAATTAACTTACTTAGGATTCAAAAAATCAAATCCTGATCCAATAGTTATATTTCTCGGCCCCGGAACTTCATCATCCAAAGTACATCCCACTCTTACAGATTGATCGCCCAATCTCTGAATTATTGCATTGAATTGTACTACGACAGTTACCCAAACGGCAACGCGCGTTCTAATGGAAAAAACGCCAATAAATTTTACAATCTAAATATTTAAATTGCGACAGTTGGTAACTTACTGATTGTTGTCTTCTATAGCATACGCCGGTAGAATTCCACAGTCAATATTGCCATTGCCCATTTCCTTTTTATCAGGAATCCGCAACTCAAGTATCGTTTTATTCAAACCGGTACCTTGCACGTTGCAAGTTTCGCTGTAACCACTCGCGTATAATCTGCCGTTGAATGGTTCTGGAGTATCTAGTTCGATAATTACACTCGAGTTCCCGCATGATACTTTTACTGAAACAAATTTAATTGCCAATTGAAATCATCGATTAGAAGAAAATGATTTGTGAAAAAGTTAAATTATGAATGAAAAATTTTTACGATTTAAACAGGGTTCACGTTCTTTGTAAATTGCGTTTGTAGCTTTGACTAATGAACTAACTCCTGCAGTTATCGTGTCATAGGAATGCAGCAAGCAGACTGGTGAGTACTTTGATGCGTAATTGATCGTATATCCACGGCAAATAAATCCGTCGTTTGATTCATTGCATCTCTCTTCGCACTTTAATCATTTATATGATTATTCAATTATTTATTTAATTATGTGAATGAAGTTTTCTAGTAAATTACCTGTTTTGCATCATAATTGATTAATTTTAAATCTGAGTATGGCAACGTCTCATTTTTAAACTCTGCGTATGAACAATAATCAGTATTTGCTGTAAATAAAAAATTTGTAATTATTTTTTTTTTTGCTAAGAATTTGATTAAGAATTGAAATTACAGACAAATTATTTTACAGAGAAGAAATTTTTAAAATCAAAAAAGGCGCGCAGTAGCCCTATCGGATCCGGCCCTTGCTTACCAAAGCATTGGACCGGGTTCGAGTCCGGCGTACACCAATGAATATTTTCAATATTTAAGTGTATTATTCTGCTCAGCCCAAAAAATAAAACGAGTTCCAATCTCAAAAATTTACCCCCTACCGTAGTCGCTCATGACCTTAGTAGTTTATGCGACTTTAAACAAATTAAAAAAAAAATAAATAAATAAATAAATAAAAAATATATTTTTTTCTATTATAAATTTATTTTTATAAATTTACTAGCAAAATTTTAAATTATTATATTTTTTTTTTTATTTTTAAATAATTACCAATAAAAAAAATGAAAAAATTTTTTCATCTCTTAACTTGATATTATTTTCAAATATTTTGTAAATTATTAACAGAAAAAAAAAACTTACATAATTTATGGCACTGAATTTCTAAATATTCATCACGATACGGCGCTGCCCGGTAAGATTGCGGCCTGATACCTCTTTCTATAGACAAAAGAGCGCAAATACCTTGAACATCACCGATAGCAAGATCAATGCTTGCTCGAAATTGTGCAGATTTACATCTATTGCCTTGAAAAATAATAAATGACCTGATTAGTTTGAATTGTAAAATTATCTAAATTATGAGACGAATGGTACTGTATAATTTAAATGGATAGATAAATTATAAACAATTAAATAATTTAAAATATAACTATAATTTACTTGCTGCAATGCACTTCTGATAGCATTTACTCCTCGTCATGACTTCAGGTAGCCAATTAACCGTCGTATCTATTAGGATTTCTCCCAAGGTCCTTTGTACTTGCCATATTCTATCTTTACTGCACTCTACTGGCACTAATTTATAATTATAATAATTATCATTGATTATCAATGTTACAATATTATTACTTATTATTTTTCATTAATACCTATTCTATATATTATTACTATAAAAAAATACCTGGTAAACATATTTTGTGGTAATAAGTAAATGTTGGCGCTGTTTCAAATTTTCCACTTTCTGTTGTGACTTTTGAACACGTGCTTTGCTCAATATCAATGAAAAATCCTGTACAATTTGCATTTAAACATCTAAAATTATTATTATTATTATTATTATTTATATTATTATTGTAACTAGTATTAATAATGACAAACGATTTTTAATTATATGTTATCAAAACAATGAATCATTTTAATTATTAACTTCACAACACTGATAATTAAATCAATTATAATTTAAATTTCAAACATTACATTAATTTATTCAAAGATTTGTATTGAAGATGTTCAGTGCTCATAAAATTATCTTATAATTATTTCATTTACATTGAAAAAGTTACTCATAATAGAGAATAGTAAATAAAACACTTTATATAAAAAATTTATTGATCAAAATTTACCTATCAAAACAAGCTGTTACAATTCCATCATTATCTGCTGCACTATAAAGAATATCACTCGCAACATAACTTTCCGGCATCATACCGTCCACTTTTTCCCAACTCCAATTTCCACATTTTTCTCCAACTAAAAAACAAAAATTACATCAATACAAATAATATAAAAAAATTTTATACTATTAATTTAAAATAACCAATTAAAAACTAAATTGTCAATCCAACATCATTTATCAAAACTTAAGATTTAATTTTTTTCTAAGAAATTTACTTTTTTCAAATATGTAATTTAATTATCTTCAATTTTCTATTATATTAACTCAAAGATAATTAATTAAAAAAAATTAAAACTAATTTTTTATTAAAATATCTTTAAACTAGGAATAATAAATGACTCACAATAATGAATAACATCAATTACAAATATTATTTGCACAAAAAATCAAAATAGCATGTGAATATTTTTATCAGCCAAAGTAATATATTTTACCAAAAGTAAATAAAAAGAAAAAAAAAATAAAGACATATATTACGAATAAATTACACAAAACGAGTGAATGAAACACAGAAAAAAAAATATTCTCATCACGTAATAAAAGTAGACAATAAATATTATAAATAGCACTAACCTGTAATACCGCCGAAGACTAGGTGAATGATAACAACAACTTGTATCCGTGTCCTTCGCATCATTACCTCTTGACTCAAATAAACTTCAAGTAAATATTTAAAATAAAATTACTAAATTAAAATTTCGGAAAAAATTATCAACTGAGCCAATCAAAACTATCCGCACAGCAATCACAGTAGCAGTAACAGCAACATATATCAGCCTATCGTCTTCCTACCAACTAAACTCTATTTTTCATATCATCATCACCATATATTATTGTATATTACCATTACATAACTCATGACACGTGTAATCACTATTGTTTAGTAAAAATTAATTAATATTTCCACTAAAACCAATTTTATTAATTATATTTTTTCCAAGGCAGTTTCGCGGATGTTGATCGAATGTGATCTAACTAAAAAAGTAAAGACTTCTTAGTAGTGGAAAATCTCAAAAGTTCCACCTCTCCATCTTCACCCACCCACTGTCACACAAATAACAAAAAACTAAAAAAATAAGTAAACTAAAAACGCGTTTACGTAAAGCAGCTTTGTTTGTCTGACAATTGGGTCACTCGGTTTTCATTATTACACATGTTAACGTTAATAGTGATACACATATGTAAAAAAGTGTATGTAGGTGTATGCATAGGCATGATTGGTGAGTATCGATATATTCAAATAATCTTAGATAAAGGCAACGTTAAAATAAAATAAAACACATTTTTATCGTTGTCCTAGAAACAAAACTAAACACTTTTGCAACTTTCATCAAATATAAAGATATATTTTTTATTGTATTAATATTATTTATCACTAGTTATTTAGCATGACAATGCATAGCGTTGAGTGAAAAGAAGAGTAAACATGTAGGCAGATATGGGTACACTTGTGAGTAATGCCTGGGATTCAATGAAAAGTATACAAATGAAAAGTGATGCGACACCGCCAGCGGATTGTTAACGTCTGTGTACTTTACTGTTCTGTACTGAACGTTAAATAAAATGCAATCGCAATTGTATTAGCCCGGTACCGTGGGTGATGGTTACTTTATACAATGTACGATGTATGATATATGATGTATACAACACTACTGTATCTACATAACACGGAACAGTACATTTGAGCGCGTACTTTTGTTATGTAGGACCACCTGTTCAAGCATCAATGATTACAGATTATACTAGTTAGAATTTAATGGCTTTTTAAGTACTTTAAGTCTAATTTTTAAGTATTTCGTCTGTTTTTTGGTAAATATTTTATCTTGGTGAATTTTGTACTGAAAGTTTTTTACGATAGAGAAGAAAAAAATTCATTTGATTCAGAGAAAAAATTATTTTGAAGAGTTCGTCTTGAATCAAGTAGAGAAATTTTTGACCAGTGAAAAATTTTTCAGGAGTGGACTTATTAGACTATGTATGAGAAAAAAAATAATTTTTCAATTTTTATAGAAATTTGTGTGGCAATTAATGGGTTTTATTGAACAAAAATTGTTCTAGTAGTTGGTTAAATTTAATACCGATGTCAGATAAGTTCTTTAGATTTCAGTTTTTAAAAATCTTGATAGTTTTTTTGATATTATTTATAAATTATTCAATTTAATAAAGAGTAATTAAATATAGTGATTCTTCATAATTTTTCGCTTTGACTCAATTATTTTAGACTTAGTTTTTTTTTATAATATGAAAAATTTTTATAGAAAACCTAATTAGGTGTAAGATAATTCTTTATTAAGTTCGATAGTAAAAGAAATGATTTATAATTTGGGATTCAACTTTCTAGTAAAGAGACAATTCAGCGACCATGCGCCTTCTGTTAGTGATTTTAAACACTGCTTTTGGTAGACAAATTACATACGAGCATATCAAGTCATATCCGGACAATTTTTTTAATTTTTTTAGATGGAATTGTTAATTTTTAGACAAAATTTTTGGTTTTCGAAAAAAATCTTTCTCATGCTATGTATACAATGCAGATAAAACCGAAAAATGGTTTATTTATTTTTTTTTTTTTACGAAGTTGAACACGCATTGAATTTTTTTCGTCAACTCGTCTAAATAGGTTTTTTTTTAAGAAAAACAAATTACAGAAAGAGTAAATTTACTTGATTATTTTCTAACTTCTCAAATTTTTAAATCAAATGATTTAAAATTTTTTTTCCTTCAATCAACTTAATTTTTTTAACAATCTATGGCTCGCGTCATTACACGTAATTAATTTAATACAGAACATATAAATGAAGTAATAAATCTTCGAATTTTTAAGTATATTTCCGTAATATTAGATTTTTAAAGAGATTATTTATTTTTTTACCTTTTAGCGGCGCTATGGTAATAAAAAAAAATCACACAATTTAAAATTAAGATAAATTGCCGATAGTATATAATTTTTTTTCTTCAATTTTCCACTATTTAAGAATCCAATTTAAAAAAATAGATAATAGTAAATAATTACCGTACTAAAAATAGATGACTAACACCCAAAGATCCAATCTCAGTCTAAAATTTCGTCATAAAAAATAATTTTACTGATTGCAAGCAATTATTAACTAATAAATCTTTTTTTGCAAAGACTATTTTAAGTGAAAAAAAAAAAAAATTTGAGTGTTTGTGTGGTTATTAAAATGCGTATAGCTAAATGCAGTTGTTGGCAAATCGTACTTCACGGTCTGTGCATCCAGATATGTATTTAAAGCATTAACAATGTTATATTTTAAATGTTACTACGTACTTATGGGCAAGTTGATTTTTAGCCGAGATAGAATTATTATGCACCGGAATCCCAAGGCAGATTAATAAATAACGGAAACGGATGTCACGAGCCCTTGATGCGAGTAGTTCGCTCCCCAATTACCATTTTTTCATGGACTTTTTAAAATTTTTTCAGAATTACTTAATTCATTTGAATATTCGCTCTAATCGACGTGAATCTACTAAACTTCTCTCACTTTATACGTCGAACTGTGATTATCGACGCGTATTTTAAAAGTATGCCATCCATCAAGGATGATTCATTTGAATCTTTGTTTTTAATACCGATTGTTTAGTATAATTTAACCATTTTTTAATTATTACTTCTTATTGTTTTAACTTTCTCTCGGCCTGAAATTTATGCGGGTATTGATACCCGTATCCAATAAAAAATTTTTAAATAATTTCTTGACATTAACTTTTAATGACATAAATTTCTATATTAATTATGATTTAATTACTAATTATGTATTTTTAATGTAAAAAATTTGGCTGTGTTTACAGGTCTACTCATAAAATCTCTACTCACAGCCATCAACGACATCTACACTCAATTACATTTTTATTCAAAATCATCTTCATTCAGTCACAACTTTATTCATTTAAATCTTTACTCTGATTCAATTTTATTCAATATTATTTGCCTTCAGGTAGAACTTTAACCAGTTACAACCTTACTCAAATTCAACAGTAGTCAATTACAACTTTGCTCAGTTTCAATTGTATTCATTTTAGATGTATTCACGTTCATCTCTACTCACAAATTTATAGTTAATTGATAATGTAAAAATTCGTGAGTAGAGATGAACGTGAGTACAGTTGTAAATGATTACAAATGTAAGTGAATAGATTCTTAGTGAATAGAGATATAACTGAGTTAAAAATTCAGTGAATAGACTTGAAAATGAATACAATTGAGACTGAGCAAAGTTGTAATTGACTACTGTTGAATTTGAATAAGGTTGTAACTGATTAAAGTTCTACCTGAAGGCAAATAATATTGAATAAAGTTGAATCAGAGTAAAGATTTAAATGATTAAAGTTGTGACTGAATGAAGATGATTTTAAATAAAAATGTAATTGAGTGCAGATGTCGTTGATGGCTGTGAGTAGAGATTTTATGAGTAGACCTGTAACACAGCCAAAAATTTTGTCTTTATTTATTAGAAAAAAATTTAGATGAAAGAAAAATAAAAATTTTATTTTAATTAATTAATAACTTTAATAGATATTTATTTTCTGAATTTTAACTATGGTAAAATTTTGTTAATTATTTTTTAGAGTAAAAAAATGAAAAACTTTCTAACACGATTTTTTAAAAAATTTTAATCGTTTGATATTTTAATGCTCTTAATTTAAGGAAGTTCGAGCGAATCTAATGTAAAAAATAATTTCCAACTTTGAGCTTTGAAATAAAATATACGTATAAATAAATACGTCATTTATCTAATTCCAAAATTTAAAAAAGATGCACCGTTTAGTTACTTAGATATTAAATTTTAAAAATCACATATTTTATCTCCTTATACACGGGCTCTTATGGCGGACAAACTTTTGTCGAGACTAATTATTTTTTTCAATATTAACCTCCCAACTTTAATGGATAAAAAACTATACACAAGAAACTTGGATTATTGTAAAATATAAAAACAATTTAATAATAATACATTACCGATATAATTTTTGAAATATTTAAAGTCAAATTTTATGTTTGTAACTCGTTTATCGTCAGCCATTTATTCGAATAAAGATTTGACAACATCGCGTCAACAGCTGAGAAAAAAGAAAAGGATAGAAATATAGTTACAGAGAGAGAAATGTTTAAGTCACACACTCATCCACGTCTCAGTTATGGGTATAATCAAGCGCACTATTGCCAAATCTGTTTATTTATTCCGGCAAGTAATAAATACCAAAGTCATTTTATTACTTTACTTTATTAAATAAGTAAAAATTATCAATTATTAAATTGTTTAAATTATTTTAAATTAAAATAAAGAATTTTGACGGATATTGGGAAAACTAAAATTAAAAAAAAATTTTAACACTATTTTGACTCATCAGTTACGCTCGAACTTCCTTAATGATTTTTTAATGAATAATTTTGCAGTTTGCTTTTACTTTTATTCTATACAATAATATATATTATTCAAATTGTATATTATTATTTTTTTGCAGCAAATATTTTTATAAAATTTCGAAGCGTACAAAACCTGTCATTTTTTTTCTGCTTCGTAGAAAAAAATAAAAGAAACTCTAAAAACGATTGCATGATTTTTTTATTAAATAAAAATATAGAAAACGAAAATGATAATTTATTTTTAACAAAAAAAATCTCATAGGTTGTAATAATCGTTGATCTTATTTAAATAGTTGAAATAAATGAACGGCAGGATGGCTTTTTTTTTTTTGTTTGAAAAGATTATTTTTATTTTTCCTTAATACAATCTTGGTTACTTAAGCATAAAAATACATAAAAAAACTTAATCTTCTATTCTTAAATTAAAGATAAATAACAACTGGCTAGTACTTGCTAGATCTCGTTGCTTATATAAATTGTTTTATAGCTAAAACTAAAATATTTTGATATGTCTTTGTTGTTTGGTTTAACACTTAATGGTTAGCACTAGTAGTTTAGAAGATGTTAAAAATTAGGAATTTAAAAAAAAACATCTGAGACTTTAAGGGAGATGGAGATTGGACAGGAATTAGGAGTTGGATATGGAGGGGGAGAAGATGATAGTATATTACATATTTACAGGTATTTACATTATAGTGCACAGTTAACTAGTTGGTAGTTGTGTGAGTCTTGTTTTGCAACTTTTAGCAACAGAAGGTTAGCCACAGAAGGTTATTGGTGATCTTCATGGTCCCATATTGATCTACGGCGTATCTCATTCAAATGGACAGCATCATTTGCCAGCCACCAGTAGCATTCAGAGAGTCTGTTTCTATCTTTGATATCAACAGGAGGCAAGGCCGTGGAGAAAACGAAATTGTTATAGGACTGATGGTCCACTTTAAGAGTTTTATTTCTGCAGTGCCGGTTTTCGTGATATATGATTGGCAGATTATTTTCATTCTGCAATAGACCTCTATTGTCACAGAAGGTGAAAATTTCTGGCATTATGTAGCCTGTGGCGCAGTATTCAGTGCTTATGTTGTCGCTAGGACAATATAAGTTTTTAATAATGTCATTATCGATGTTCATATAGTTGGCGAAGTAGTTTCTGCACAATTTCAGATAAAAACAGTCAATCCTGGTGATGTTTGCCATTTTGTAAATATTTACATTGCTGATAAATTCAATGTAACCAGTTTCTGCCTTTCTATAGTGCCTTAAACAGGAGCGAAGAGCTGAACGTTCAAGACGGCGTAGTTTTTCCATAATAGTTGGGCTCATATTTCAGAGTACTGGAGCTGCATATGTTAAGTGAGGTCTTATTAATAATTGATAGCAAATGAGCTTGGCTTTTACTGATAGATTTTTGTTATAAAAGATTCTTGAATTACTTCTTATTGCATTTCTTGCTTTTATTAACTGCAGGTTGTGATGCTTTGTCAAACGTATTAGATGATCAAGCGTAACACCCAGATATTTGACTGTTTTTCCTACTGGTATATTGGTACTGATGTTTTGACGATCGGTTATTGTAATTTTGGCTTTTTGCACTCTTTTGTATTGGGACACTTTAAGTTGCTTACACGGTCTTCTGAAGAAAACTATTTGACTTTTGGCTCCATTGATTCTTAGGTTCCAGTTTAAATAATGTCTGTTGATTTTGTTGACACGATCTTGTAGTTTGTAAGTGATGTTGTCAATGTTTGAGTCCGCCACGTAAATTACTCTGTCATCGGCCAATGAAATAGAGGCTATTCCATCTGTCTCCAGTATCGCTGCTTTGTTGGTGCTGCTGTCAAAAATGTTAAATAGGATTGGCGAAAGAACTCGTCCTTGCTGAAGTCCTTCAATAATTTGAAAGACCTCATTGTATAAGTTAACTCCATCCCAAGTATAGAACTGATTGCCAATAAGCATATCAATGATTAAGAGGACAAGCCCCATTGGGAATTTTTTTGTACTCAGAATATAGATCAGGCCATTGATCCATACTGAATCAAAGGCCTTCTCTAAATCTAAAAAAGCTGCACCGACTACTAGGTTGTTGTGTAGGCTCTTGTTGATATCAGATAGAAACTTGTTGAGAGCATGTGTTGTTGAGTGCTTACTCCTGAATCCAAATTGGTTCTCTGGTATCAATTTTTTGTTATAAATGATTAAATCAAGCTGTTGCTTGATTAACCTTTCAAAAATTTTGCTTATACTCATCGTAAGACTTATGGGCCTATAACTCTGCGGTGCCTCCAGGTTTTTATCCTTTTTGGGGATGGGAAGCACCTTGGCGATTTTCCATCTTTTTGGATAGTAGGCTAAGTTGATTGAATTGTTGAATAGGATGATGTAATCTTTGATAACTATTTCGGGCAAATTTTTGAGCACTATTGTTGGTATGTTGTCTAGTCTAGAGGAAGTTTTATTTTTAAGTTTCTTGAGAATTAGTTGAACTTGTATATAGCTGAATAAAAACCTGGAGTCATCGTCTTGGTTAGTTGGGTAATAGGCACGGTTGGTGTTGGAGAATTCGACAAAAGACTTGTTTAGGAGCCTCATGTTGTCTTTTAATATTTTAGTCTGTTCAGCAACTTTATCAATATCAATTTTGTTGATCGTTCCCAAATTGGAGTATCTAGAAGCGTTGATGCTTTCTAGATATTGACCGATGATGTATAATTTGGTGTCTGCATCTGTGGCAATCAGTTGATTGTTATTGACTAGTTCTGGGAATTTAGACATAAAATGTGAGTTCAGTTGACTGTTATCGTTGTTAATTTTAAGTGTGTTAATACTGATTTCTTTCCTCTGTCTCAGCATTCTGTTGATTTTTGGGAAGAAATCTTGTGGCTTCTTATAGTTGATAGATTTCACTTGGGCTTCCCAATATGCAGTGACTGTTGTTTTGAACTCTCTTTGAATTAAAGTGTTAATTCTTTTAATGATGGCTTTGATTCTTATTTTTTCTTGGGAACTAACTGGTATATTTTTGAATTTTTTTCTGATGAGGAAAGATTTATAAGCATGAAGTTTATTGATTTTTCTGTTGCTGTATTTTATGAAGTAGTCATCTTTTTTCTTGATGGTGGGAACAGTTGCTTGGATGGAGTTAACTATTTTGTTTTCTAGTTCTATGATGTGGTTGTCAATCTCTTCGATAGACAAGTTTCTATCATAAGGGACTGAGCATTCATCTGTATAGTTATCCAGTAAGTTTCTTCTAAATTTATTCCAATTAGCTTTCTTGTAGCTCAATGCTTTACGATTACTATCTTGGTTGTGAGTAAAATCAGTTGACTCTACTTCTATGGAGATTGTGAGTGAGATGGCCCAGTGATCACTATCATAAGGAAGCGTAATCAGTTTACCGTTGATTAAGTCTTCGACATCAATTCTCATATCTATTAAGCAGTGATCTAGATATGATTTTGTTTTAGCATTGTGGAATGTAGGCGTACTCGGTGATATCATAGTTATTTTATATTGAAGATAATTGGCTTCTAACCAATCTACCAGCTGATCGCCTCTGTTATTTGAATCAACATCGCCCCATGAGATATGTTTGGTGTTAAAATCTCCCGCAATTAGATAATAATTGGATGCATTGTCTAGTTTAAATTCTCTCATAAATTTGCTAAGTTCGTTGATGAAAGTTTGTCCATACTTCTGTGTGGCATATATACTGATTATTATTAAATTAGCTTTGTTACTTGTTTTAATTTTAATTGCTGTATATTCGATTACTTTATTTTTCAGTGAGTGTGGATAGTGAATTGTTGTAAACTTTAATTTGTTGTGAATAGCTATGGCTGTACCTCCACCTTTGGTGGAGATGGGCCTATCAGTTCTGACCAGTTGATGGTTGGATAGTTGGACTTTTTGGTTTTGGTTTAATTTTGTTTCTGATATTAGACATAGATCGATATTGTGGCTATCGATAAATGTTTGTAGATCATATCTGCGTTTTATAGAGCCAATTGAATTGGCATTTATTGCTGCCATTTTAATTTTCAGTGTAGGTGTAATATCCATTATTCGGTTTCAAAAAACGCGGCCATTATTTGGTCAATTCTACTGGAGTTGGAGTTAACTTTTTCATTCAATTTTTTGAATTCTTTAACTATATCGTTTTTAAACGATATTAATAGGTTCTCTAGATGAGATGTATCGTTGCCCAGATTTTGTCTGGTCGTAGTTGATGCTGGCTCAGCTCTTGGGTTTTGCATATTAAAATTTACACCTGCTGCTGTTGGACGTACTTTTGGTAGGCTTGGGAAGTGTCTTGAACTGGTATTGTCAGTAATGTTGGCAAATGATTGTGTTGGAGTGACATAGTTGTTGATGGACTCCATAATTTTTTTCCTTCTGGCTTCGTCGATTTTTCTTTTATTTAGTCTGACTTTGGCAATTAATTTAAGGGCTGGACAGCCCTTATAGCTGGCTGGATGATCTTTTTCGCCGCAATTGATGCATTTTTGGGCCGTTTTATCCGTTGCTGTAACTACCGTACAGGTTTTTGTTTCATGTGGACCCGCACATTTAGCGCAGGCGGGTTCCATATTACAATTAGCACTGGTGTCCAGTTTGTTGACATCTGGTGCACATAAAGAGAGCTGGTCTTTTGAGTCTTTCCCATTTGATTATTTAGGACAGTAAGGTTTTTTGTCTCGTTAGCATCGCTAGATTGCTGTCAGCGGATGCTGAGACTAGAAAGTGATATAAGTGAGGCTTGGTTTTATCGAAAATTAGCTTGCTCACTTTTGTTATTGTTGTGTTAGGTAGATTGAGGGCTATCAGCGCATTTTTGACGTCGATTTCGTCATAGCCTCCTCTGACTCCTTTCAAGACGATTGTCTTGACCTTGAGGTGACGAGGAGTGTAAGTGAAATATTGTATTTTCTGCTTTTCAAGTTGTTTTTTACATTGCGTATAAGCATCCATATTATTTGGTATCACTTTTAGGTAGGATTGATCAAACTCTTTCACAGTAAATTCATTTGCTGCGATTCCATTAGATGTAAAGAAAGTTATTGCTGTTTTAATGCCTGTTATATTGGCATAGATAAGTGGTGGTCTTATTTTGACAGTTTTTGGTGCTGCCTTGTCACTTGTTGGATTGGCGTTATTGTCTTTTGACTCACCTTTGAAATTCCTTTTGGTAGATCTAGCTTTACGAGTGTTATTCTTGTCAGTTTCTATATCCATATCCGATAAGTCACTATCAGTTAATGCTGCATAATGATTATCCGTTGATATATTTGATTTAGTTGGGTCAACTTTTCTGTACCTAGCACGTTTCCGCGGTTTAACAAAATCTCCGTCTTTGATGTCGGTAGCGCCATCTCTTGAGGTTTGGCTGGACTGTGATGACGACCTGCTTCTGGCGTTTTTGAGGTTGGGTGATACGTCACGTTTCGTAATTACTTTATTTTGATATATAATATCTCTGGCAATTGCACCAAGATTTGTTTTCTTATTAAAGATTTTATCCATTAATAGTTGCTGGTTATAGCTAACTTGCGCTTTAGTTTTGTCATTATTAATGTCTTTAGTTATCTCGCTCTCGGCGCTAGTCCCCGCTGGGGGGTTAGCCATTGCCATGTGCCCAGTTATTTATTAATTAATAAACAATTGGGTCACCGACAATAGAAATAAAATAATCTCACCAGCACTGGCTAAAGGGAAATATATTTCCACAGTGATCGCCAAATATTATTGACACGATCACAACTCACTTTTAGATAATAAACTGCACAGCGTGCGCAAACGATCCTTCTCGTACCGAGGTCGGACAGAGACTGATAGCGGCAGGATGGCCGAGCGGGTTAAGTCATTATATCGTTAATTCGTTCGTACATCATGCCGTGAGGCAAGGATTCGAGCCCCGACGGTTATTCGAATAGTTCCAAAACCAACTGTCGGGGGTCGCTCCGGTAGCCGACTTGTACTGACATGGGTTTTCTCTGTGGTTTCCCCATCGCCACTATTCCAACAGCCATTCGAAAGAGGTGAGGAATGGGGTAAATACAGTACAGGAAGCACAAGTCGGTCCACAGCCGCAGGAGATACGCAGAGATTATAAAAAGTTGAAAGAGCAGGTTGCGATATCTATGTGCGAAAATTTGAAAGGCAGAAACTTTGAACGCAGTGAAATTTGAATGCAGTGAAAAAAAAATTTGAAAGAAATTCGAACGCAGTGAAATAGAGAGAGGCAGTACAATCGTGATGAAAAAATTGTAAAAGGCAGTTCCTACTGCTGTACAATGTAACAAATCTATCTATCTAGTTGAAATAAATGTTCACATGAGCTTGACTGAAATAAATTAAGAGTCAAAGTAAGAGGTAAAGTTCAAAATAGAGGTATATAAAGATCAGAATAAGAATAAAAGATATGAAAATGCAAAATGTAAACAAAAATGAAGTTGTAAATTAAAGCTATTGTGCTACAGATTACAGCATGAATTTTTATTTCGAGCATCGCCGAGCATGGAAACGAATAACCATTCGTTACTTACTACATCTAATTCATGTTTAAATAAAACTTTTCGCAACTACTACCATTTGTTGATGAGTATGTGAGAGTGCTCTGTGCAGCGGGTTAGGAGATTGGAAATCTTTTAAAATAATTAACGTATAATATTATACTATTCTACTGGAAACTAGACGAAAACATTATTGTGCGGGTATTGTTGTCGGGTTTTAAATATATGGATTTATTGTGCAATGTCAGCAAGAGTTATTTAAATCTAGTTTCACTTATTTTTCAATTTTTTAACCCATGCTGTTGTATTAAATACTTTTAATTTAATAATTAAAATTTTCTGTCGTAAAAAAAAAGTTAATCCTAAAAGTTCGAAATTGATTTTTTCAGTAATTTGTATTTTTTTTTCTGATAGAAAAATTAAGAAAAAAGAAATACTGAAATATCGCAATTTGGAAAATTTGATCGATTTTTAAAAATCAGTTTTTTTTCTTTTATTTTAGTTTGTTTTTTGGAAGTGATAAATAAAATATTCAAATTAAAATTACTTCACGGAAAAAAGTAAACTGTAATAAATAACAGTCGATTTATAATAAGTAATGATCAACTGCTAAAAATTACCATTTCAAACAGTACAATCGTGATTTTACTATTCACTTTATAATATTTACCATTTAAACGTTACAATTTACTCTTTATATGGAAGAAAATACTATTTCAAACAGTAATATTCGCTATGTAAATGTCTAAAATGTTAAAGTATACACTGTAAAAAATTTTCGGAGTGAACGCGGAGTGAATGAAGAGTGAATGATTTTTAATTGATTCACTCCCAGCGGGAGTGATATTTACTCCGAGAAGGAGTTAATTTTTATTAATGATAAAATTCACTCCGCATTCACTCCCAAAATAAATGAATTTAAAAATAAATAAATTTTTGTAAAGAAAATATTTTTATAAACCCTTTTTATATTTAATTATTAAAAATTTAATTTATTGTTTTTAATAATATTTGATTTTAATTATTATTATAATGTTTTTATTTATTTTTTTTCATAAATTAATTATAATTAAAAATTGTCAAAAAAAAATATGTAGATATAAATATATATATACTAGCGGACCCGACAGACGTTGTCATGTACACACGTCTTAAATTTAGAAATTTTAGGAATGAGCTTGTATAGTTAAAAACATCATTAGTTAACTATATGCAATGGACATTCTTCAATAATTAACATTTTTGTAAATGTAAGCCCATTCTGATTTTATACTCATCAAGAGCTTTCATTTGAGTACCCACATGCATTTTTGATATATTTTATATATTTATATATTTGACAAATACCATATATATGAAATATATAAAAAATGTTATGTGGGTACTCAAATGAAAGAACTCGATGAGTGTAACATCGGGATGAGCTTATATCTTTCAAAACTTCAATAATTAAGAAATGACATTATCATTCGTTAATTATTAACATTTTCATAAATATAAGTCCATTATGATTTTATACTCATCGAGACCTTTCATTTGAGTACCCACTTGAATTTTTTCATTTATCTTATGTATATGATATTTATAAAATATATGAAAAGTGTATGTGGGTAGTCAAGATCAACAAAAATTTATAAATAAAAAATCTATTAAATAAACATTTTCTCGTGGACTGAATTGTGAATTTAAATCATTCTGGAATCCACCGGAAGACACACAAAAAATTTCATTAAAATCGGTCCAGCCGTTTAGGAGGAGTTCAGTGACAAACACACGCACAGAAGAAATATATATATAAAGATTAATTTTGAGATTTTTTTTTTTTGTAGAACGAAAATTCATCCTTATTTTATTTATTTTAAAAACTCCGAACGCGGATGTTTTTCGGAGTGAAATTCGAAATCACTCTAAAATCACTCCGCAAATAAAAACTCCGGATTCACTCCCTACGCGGAGTGATTAATTACTTCACTCCGGAACTCCGAGTGATGGGAGTGAAATGGGAGTGAAATTCACTCCCGATTCACTCCGGATTTTTTACAGTGTAATAATTAAGAATTCAGACTTTGATATTTATCATTTCGTACCTAAAAAATGATCTTATGATATATAAAAAATATAAAATAAAGTTAGTAAATTTCTAATACAAGCAACGTCAATATTTACAAAGTAAAATGGTAAATTTTAAACGCAACGCTAAAAATCAAACTGTAATTATTGACTTGCTTGGACTGGTAAAATGTATATTTTAAAAGTATAATTTTGACTGTTTCAAATGTTAAATTCTCCCAGAGTGGGACCCCCTTCTCTTTCATCTAAGTTCCCCTTCTCCTCATAATATGGACTATATATTGAAATGGCAATTTTTACTGTTTGAAACTGTAATTTTTTAAGATGCAAGAGTCGTTATTTACTATAGTGACAGCTACTAATCACTTATTTTGGATATTAAATTATAAATTGTGGCTTTTATACTTTCTACATTAAGTTCTGTAATATTTATATTTTTGCCACCCCGATGTCCGCTTTACTGTTTGAAACTATAAAAATTAACCGGAATCCGAGTGAATATTACAGTTTACTTTTTTCCGTGAATTGAAATTGAAATTTTAAGTATAAAAAAAATATTTTGTGATTTTGAAAGTGGAAAATATATTTTTTTTTTAAATACATATTACATATTTACTTCATGAAAAGTCACTAAGATAATTATTCAACTACTCACGTTTCATTATTTATCATATCACTTTGTAATGTTG
The DNA here is from genome assembly GCF_020080835.1 of Cotesia glomerata. Lineage (NCBI taxonomy): Eukaryota > Metazoa > Arthropoda > Insecta > Hymenoptera > Braconidae > Cotesia > Cotesia glomerata. The sequence continues at coordinate 9,391,989 of NC_058162.1, forward strand.
AAAATTTTATTTTGGCGCTCAAAAAAAAATAAAGATTTTTTTTTAATTACAGCTTGAAATATTATTTTTATAAATTCAATTTTAAATATTGATTCTTACAGTTTTGAATTTAACTCTTAGAGTTTATATAATTCTTACAGAATTTGTAAATTTTTTAAAATGATAAAACTATACCCGTGAAAAAATATTCTGATCAGGCTTGATATGAGCTGATAAGGCCATATAAAAATTTTTGATATGTTCATATCTGGCCTGATATGATCTGATATGTCCATATTTAATTTTTGATATGTCCTGATATGGCCTGATATGATCTGATATGTCCATATTTAATTTTTGATATGTCCTGATATGGCCTGATATGAAAATTGGCCATATCAGGCCTGATCAAGCCTTATCAATTTAATATGTCTATATCAGACTTGATATAGCTTGATAAGCTCATATCTAATTAATTATACACATTATTTTTTAGTTACATTATTTTTTAATAGGTCCTGATATGCCCTGATATAACCTTATAAAGTTATATATACTTTGATAAACTTGAAAAAAAAATCCCTGATCAGGGTTGATATAACTTGATATGGATTCATATGGTCTGATATACTCATACCCTTACCAGCACATAAGTAGTCTTATGTACTCATATAAAGGCATACCCGAATAAAAAAAAACTATTTGTCATTATATATGATTCATATCTAATTATATAGAAGCATATGTAATTCATTTATAATTATATAGATGTATATATAATTCATATAAAATTATATATGAATCACATAGAATTCTATATAATTTTTTTACTCCAGTGAGTATTTTGTGATTACCATAACACATTCTCTTTTTCTATCTAAGAGTCTGTTACTCTAATGATTAAAAATCTTTTAATATATAGTATTTTTCGGATGAAATAATAGGAATTAAAAAAAAAATTTAATTTCACAAAAATTATTAGTTTTGTCAAGTTAAAAAATTGTTAGCCAGGCCCTCCAGCAATATATAGTTCCATATACTAAACAAATAATTCCATTAATATTTAAGCTTTCAATTCTCATTTTACCTCGATTATTTTTTTAATTTCAAAGAAATTATAAATTTTAAAGCAACGAAGTACCAGAACAATATATCGTAGAATCATTTTTGCGATTTCATGTATACATAGATAATTTTATAAATCTACATATAGATACCATTATTATATATAAATATTGACAGTTAATAATTAATAAATTAGATAAAAAATTTTGTTCACTACGAATCGATCATGTATACGATTCGCATAACTTGTAGTTATAATAAACATTGTTCCCCAAGTAAGTCTCTTAGATAAACGGGTCGTAAATTAGTCTTCAAGCGGTAGGTCCCCGGTTCGATTCCCACTGGTGCCGATTTTTTTTTTCCTATGGAAATAATTATATATAATTATACATAATTATATAGGGCCATTTTTCATTTATAATTATGTAATATTTATTTATTTATTATTACCAGGATACAAAAATTAGTATATACGTATAAAATATGCACCTATAGAGGTGTTATAAAAAATACCTGTACATAGACCTGGAGAAACAAAAACCTATCAATAAAAAGACAATATTAATATATAAAGTATCATTTTAAAATGAAGAAAGAAAAACAAGAGAGCATATTATGATAACAAAGATGTAATCATGAAATTAGACATCAATTGATGCTATCCACTGAAATACTTTTTTTTTATTAAGCTTATGTTTTATATTCAACGACTTTAAAGTCTGAGGTAGTTTATTAAAATACTTAATTGCTATATATTTAGAATTTTTGCGCGAAATATTTTTATTAATCTTTGGTAATTGTAAGGATTTAGCTCTAGTTTTACCCTTATAATCATTATATTTTTCTTTACAGTAAGAATAATGATAACATAGTGACTCTGCAATTAACTTATTTTTAATTCCCATTATCGGAGTTTTATCATCTTTATCATGTAAAAATCGGATTAGTTTATTTTGAGTATTCATTAGCACTTTCATTACATTTTTATAACTCCCCCCCCCCCCCCCAAGTAATAATACCATATGTTACAATACTTTCAAATAAAGCATAGTAAATCATTTTTAAGGCTTTTTTATTCATAACATTCTTTAGCTTGTAGAAAATAAACTTGAAATATCTGGTCTTTCTCAGAACTTCTTTGACATGTTTATCCCATCTCATATGACTATCAAAAATTAAACCCAGATATTTACAAGTGTCAGACCAATTAATAACCTTATCATAAATCTTTAATACAAAATTATCTGGAATGCTGTCTTTGTATGAGCCGAAAGTTATGTAATTAGTTTTCTCTATATTCAAAGTTAGATAGTTATTGCATATCCATTTCCCTATTTTATTAAGTTGTTCCGACATTTGTGCTTGAGCTTCTGCCCAATTTTTACCAGTACATTTAATTATTGTGTCATCCGCGTAAGCAGCTAAACAATTTTGAGGTAGTTCTTTAAAAATATCATTCATGTATAATATGAATAGCAGTGGACCCAAGATAGTGCCTTGGGGAACACCGATCTGAACCTTACATGATTTACTCATAACATCTTTAAGTTTGACAGCCTGAAACCTATTTGTAAGATAATTACTGATTAACTCAGCAGCAACACCTCTAATTCCATACTTATACAATTTATCAAGCAATATAACGTGATCTACCGTGTCAAAAGCTTTCGCTAAATCCAAAAAAGCTATTACTGTCGGATTATTGATATCAAGATTCATATAAATAAAATTAGTGATAGCTACAATAGCATCTTTCGTGCTTTTATTTCTTAGAAAACCATACTGATTATCAGCAATAATTTTACAGTCCATTACAAAATTATACATTCGTTCATGTATTATTTTTTCTAAAATTTTGGCTATATTTGATATTAAGGATATTGGACGATAGTTAGTAGTTCTATGTTTATCTCCCGATTTATATATAGGCAAGATTTCTGCACATTTCAGAGCATCTGGCCATACCCCACTTGTCATGCATTTATTAAAGATGATTTCTAGTGGTATGCTAATATATTTACTTATTAATTTTAAAACTTTGGTATTGATTCCGTCAACCCCTCCTGCTTTGTTTTTTAGATTTTTAATTACGAATTCAATTTCCTGACTATCAGTAGGTTTCAAGAAAATAGATTTTACATTATTTTCTATGTTATACATAGTATTTTTGTCATTATTATTCATCTTAGTTGCTTAATCTATGCCAATATTACTGAAAAAATTTACAAAAGTGTCAGCAATTTCTTTAGTATTAGAGATCTTTACCTCATTATTAATCAAATAGTCTATATCATTATTATTACACGCGTTTTTCCCTAACTTTTGATTTATATAGTTCCATAGATCTTTGCTACTGTTCGATTTACTGGTGATTGTTTTGCTTTCAAAATTACATTTCGCAATTTTTATTACTTTATCAAGATATTTACAATATTTATCGTATTTAGCTTTTAATTCTCAGTTATCTTTATTTAACTTCCACTTAATATATAGTTTTTCTTTTGATATAAGTTTTGATATAAATTATATAATGATATATAATTTTTTTTACCGGGGCGGGTACATAGTCTGATATACTTATATCAAGGCATATATAGTCTGATATGGCCAATTTCCATATCAGGCCTGATATGGACGATTTATATCAGGCCTGATATAGTTTGATCAGAAAATTTTTTCACGGGTAGTTCCCCAAAAAATTGTTTTTGATTTAAGTGAATTTTAATTGATTCAAAAATTAATCTTCTTGATTTAAAACAATGAAATTCTTCAAAATTATTTTCTAAGTTCAAAATTTTTGTCCTTCAAGCAACTTAATTTTTTTATTAATGTAAAGACTAGTCTGACGGCACTTCAAATAAACTTTTACTATAACACACTATTCGCATTTTTACTAATATAAAAAAATCATTATCAAAAATATTCAAAAACTCGAATATTCAATTAGAAGTAATCATGTTTTAAAAAAAATTGTTGTGTGCATAATATATTTTAAAAAGATTCAAAACTAGTACATCAATTACCAATTTAACTAGTGATAAAAATAAGTGCTTATACAATAAGAAACTTATCACACAATAAACGATGACAAGCACTCGTATGAGTAATATCTCAAACTTTCATACGTTTATTGATATTCAAATTGTCTATGTAAATTAATGATACATCTCATAAGTTTGTTCTATACAATTTTATTTATACCTTTATTTTTTATATATTGGATGGTAAGAAGTAAGTATGTAAATAAATAACTAACCAGCTCAATTGTCCTTGTCATTACGTAATCTTGTCTTATGTATTTTTTATTTATCATTGTTAAAGATATTGTGATATCAAAAAATTTTAATAAACTTCTGTATTTTATTATTTTAAAAACAAATACTTATCTGACTAATAGCTAAATTGTCATTTTTTATGAACAACTGAAATAAACAATATAAATGACAACTTTATAACTATTTATTAATAATTGTTTTCTTCACGGTCATTTTTATTTATTGCTTACAAATGCTCAATAATAGATAAAGTCAAAAATAAAAATAATTTTTTTTTGTTCTGTTGTAAAAAATAACTATAGAATTTTTGTTTTTCATTCAAATCTTTACAATAAAATAAAATAAATGATAATTATTTACAAGTGGGGTCAACCCATGCTGGCCCACGTTAAATTTTTTTTTTTTTTTGATCAAATTGATCAATTTTTCTTTAATTTTTTGTTTTTTTATGTATTAGAAAAAAAAATATATCAAAAAAAGATAAAATATAAATTTTATCCAAAAACATGAGAGCCAAAATTTTTTTCAACTTTTAAAGGCAAAAGAGCTAGGTATCTAAATCTTTATTTTTCCTTTTGCGATATTTTTTATCATAAATGCGCCGTAAAAACAAGCAGAGTGAAAAAAAAATTTTTAAAATGTTAATTTTTCACCTAGTTATGGCCCAAAATAGGATTGACCCCATTTGTAAATAATTACCAAATAAATTAACTTCAATAAAAATTTTTAATTTAGAACTTATAATTTAGAACCAGGCAACCCGATTGCCTGAAATTGATAAAATTTTCAAAAAAAATTTTTGTAAATAATTTTTGTATAAAAAAATATTACTTAAAAAGTAAACCAGATGAGGTACTGTTGTAAATAAATGTATGGTATAATTTTCACGGTTTATCGAATCGTTTTAGGAGTAATTTCCTGTCAGGCCTATTCTATTTACACGTTCTCTATTTATGTTATATATTACAGTATAAGTATATCGTTAATTCAAATTTTCTGTGGATCTATTTCACCTTTATATTTATTTGTGTCACAAATGAGCATTTTACATGGGTCGATGCCTCTATATATATATACATAATATGTACACCTTTCATTCTTTATCGTTAGAATGTATTCGATTAGATCGCTATCGCATTCAAACATATTTACCGTCAAACATCAAATAACAACTATCAATCATTAAATTACTTAATATTTTTTTCTAATTCCAAATATTGTTTTTATGTTACGGTAAAATTTTAAAAATTCAGATGCTAAGTTAAAGTTTATGTTTTTTGCTTCTAACGAAAAATTTAAAAATAATCTTTTAGTTAAAAAATTAATAAGAAAATGCATCGGCATCTGTTGAAAAGAAATTTTACTATGTAACTGATAAGATGCGGTTTTCGGAATGGAGTGAAATTGGAGCAACGAGCCGAGTGTGTGTGTGCTAATACACGAGTGCCGAAAAGCTTTATTCACTGTTTTACAAATAAATAAACGTAATTAACATATTTTTACATGAAATTGTGATGGGGAAAATGGTTACCAAATTAAAATTAAAGGTGCAATGATAAAATTACACTTGACTTTTTAATATTTTTTTTATTTTTGACTTAAAACTAAGAGTAGCAAGAGTAAATTTATAGCAGTTACGTATAAATAATTATAATATATCTATTAAAAGTAGTGTTCAAATAATATATTACCACAATAATAATTAAGAATAATTAGAATTAAAATAATAATAATAAAGATCATCATTATATACATGAGTATCAATATGAACGTCCAGACAATTAAATTTAATTCAGCCGTCAAAAAAGTTTTTTCAATTAGTGTACGTTCATATATTTCACGTTCTCATTATAAATTTTATCATTTATAACTTTTCATACGAAATATTTTATCGAATTATAAATCACCACTTTCAATATTTTTATCAACACTAATAACCATTATTTATATATGTTAAATTTATATTTCCACACTTTTAATATTTTAGTTTTTTAAAATAAACCATTTCATTGTTAAAAAAAAACAAACGTAGAATTTTCACAGATATGTCGATTATTATCTTTACTTTTTTAACAAGACTCGTAACATGTTATAAATTCAAAGTAATAGGTAACCCGTAAATACAAATTTGATTTATTGTTTTTGAATATTTTAAATTAAATTTTTTTTTTCTACGACAGTTAAATTAATTACATCAACGATGAATTTTTAAGAGAAAAGTAAAACAGCGAGCTGTAAATTTTATAATTTACTGAAAAAATGAGAACATTTTTGTAAATGTGAGTTATTTGTAAATTAAATATTTACGTGTCCACACAAAAATTTATTTTTAATTTACTGTCACTGTTTTAATTTTTTAAAAATTATTTTTTATCTTAACTTACAATTAAAAAAAAAAAAAAAAAAAAAAAAAAAAAAAAAAATTATGTAAATGAAAATCCATTATTTTTATTTTTCAAAATACAATTTTACGAGTCCAAAAATTAATCATAAATTATAACTTATAAAAGAGTGAGCAGATTTGTAATAAAAATTAAACAATTTCATAAGCTAGATATGATCTATCTCGAAATATCTATTTATCGTACCTACAAAATTCTAATCAAAGTGAACAATTTGAATTCCAATAAGCAACTCGTTAAAAAAAAATATTCATATTAAAAATAAAAAATGACGAAATTAATTTAAAGTAAATATCGCGTATTTAATTAAAAAATGAGTAATTTCGGAATATATATCGATTTATTTTTTTGGTGATAAAAATAAAACTGCATTAATTAATAATAATTATTATTATTATATAACCAACTAAATAATATATATTTAAAGTGTAATTTATTTAAATATTATTGTTATTATTATTTATTTTAATTATTAACGATTAATCAATTGCATTTAGATAAAATTTCATCGAATATTTTTCAATTCACTTTATCGTACATTTGAAAAAACTGGTCTTTTAATTCTTTATTTGTTCTTGTGTTTAACATTGTAATTTAAGTGCGTCAACAAAGCACCGAGATTTTCATTTTATTTCAATTTTTCTTTCAATTACCGATTATTCTGCTTATTAATTTCACCAACGTCTCGCTGCGATGGTTCTCACACTTAAACACACAGAGAGCACACACGTACAATCTGACCTGCATTGTATTAATTCTTATTTATTTATTCATTCATTTTTTTTTGTGTTTATTTTATTTTTTTCTTGTGTTTACGATTGACCAAATAATTATTTTCGTTATTCTTATCTCCTGATATTCTAGCAGGCACATGAATCACCCTTGCCATTACTCCTTTGATCGTTGGTGAGTTTTATTTGATCTGGGAATTCGTTATACAGTTCCACCTGTAATAATTAAATTATTATTATCAATTTTTTAATTCAAAAATGTGTAATAATTTCAAAGAATTCAATATTTTAAATTATGAAAAAAAACAAAACCAAAAATAAATATGTAAGGCATTTAAAAAAGTAGATAAAATTCTTTTTCATCAGCTGGTTTAAAAAAATTCAATATATTATCAAATGTTTTTTGACTTTAACCATCACAAATATTTATCAAGTTTAAATTATAAAAAAATAAGAAAAATTATAATTAATTCTTAAAATGTTCAAGAATTAAAAATTTTTTCAATTTTATGGAAGTTTATAAAAATAAATTGTATCTATATTTGTACTAATTCTTCAATGTCAATCTGCTTGAAGGATATTTAATTATCTATCTTAACAGCCAGTCCCTTCTTTTTCTCGCGTCGTACTCACTGCAAGAAATGGTATTATCTTTGTTGCACTCATGATTATAAAGCTATTGCAGTTTTATGTTTATCTTTTCAACAAATGAGAATTTTGAAAAAAGCGTTCTGCTACGGAATAGATAATTAAAGAAATCTATTACGTAGCAGAGCGTTTTTTTCAAAATTTTTCTTTGTTTAGGAGAGAAATATAAAACTGCAATCGTAGGGACCGACTGTTAATTAAACGAAAAAAAAAAAAAAATATCTGTATAAATAATAAATTACCTCGCTCTCTTGAGCCAAAGCATTTTTAGCTATCGTCTGGAAAGCTTGTTCGACATTAATAGCCTCTTTAGCGCTCGTTTCAAAATACGGGATATTATTTTTTGATTGACACCACTGGTGTGCTCTCTTGCTGGAGACCTAAAAGAATCACGATTCAATTACCAACAACTCGAACATCAGCTATTACATCGCAGTAATAATAAAAATAAAAAAAAAAAAGACTCATGGTCTCATTGAGCTTAGCGGTAATATAAAGTAGTAAAGTCATAACAGTAAATAAAGCTTACAGCTCTGTTCTCAAGATCGACTTTGTTGCCCAGCACGACAAATGGAAAATTATCGGGGTCTCGGGGTGAAGCTTGGATTAAAAATTCGTCTCGCCATGAGTCTAATGATTTGAAGGAGGTTGGGGCTGCGACGTCAAATACTAGCACGCAACAATCAGCGCCTCGATAAAATGCAACTCCCAGTGATTGGAATCTTTCTTGTCCTGCTGTATCCCAAATCTTTTAAGAAACAAAATATATTTTATTAGTTTTTTGATCAATTGATTTATTATATAAACTTGTAATTTAAATTATTACCTGCATAGTAACTATCCTATCATCGACCATTACTTCTTTAGTCAAAAAATCAGCTCCAATAGTTGCTTTATACTGGTTGCTAAATTTTTTGTTGACGTACTGGTTCATTAGGGAGGTTTTTCCGACTCCGGAATCCCCGAGGATAATTACTTTCAGTAGTACTTTCTTGCGGGATGCCATTATCGGGTTTTTTTGTTTTTCTGTAAGTTAAAATTTATTTTTTATTAATAAGTAATGATTAAAAATTATACAGTTAGCTGTATTTTGTTTAAGCAAACTCGAGTTTTGATTATTGAAGGTCTTTTGCTGACTTAAGTTATAATTAATTAACTAGGTTGACAAAGAAATTCAATTGAAATAAAATTCTTTGTCAACACATGTTTATTTTTGTAATAATCCTAAATAGGATTGTGACTCATTGTCAATATAAGATTAATTTCAATAATTTCTTATACAACAATATAATTAAAAATTATTATTAATGTTTAGAAAAAAATGTTATAAATTCAAAAATTCAAAATTTTTCTATAAATTTACAAATCAAAATTACAAGAAAAAATATTTTTAAAAATGCACGCAAACTATAATTTATCATCTAAAAAATTCTTCATTTTAAATATTTTTTTCATTGTTTATAAATATTGATTCTCATTAGTAATTGAAGATAATAATATTCATTTTAAAAAATTTTTATTTATGCATATATTTTGATTTTTTACTCTAAAAGATAACTAAAAAAATTTCAACTATCTGAAATTTCAGTGTCATTATTAGATATGTCACAATTTTTGATACTATTAGACAAATCATTAAAATTTCCATCTAGAATTTTTCAGTTTTATTTATTTATTTTTTTTTTTCAATGATTTAAAAACAATAATTTTAAATGTCAAATTTGTCTTCTTTATCACACTTTCCTTCTGAAAAAAACTTTTATCAATTTTTAATTAAACTTAGATATATTCATTTATAAAAAGTAAATTCTTATCAATGATTTGATCACAGTAATAATAATAAAAATAATGATTATTGTTTAGAAAGTGACACGAGAGAAAGTTTTCTTTGTTCATTTATTTAATGAGTACTTTTAATTAATAATTAATAATAAAATAATAAATAAAAATAAAATAAAAAAAGCAAAATTTATTAATGAATCATCTAGCAATAAAGTACATCAGTCGTACTCCCCTCACAATGACGTAGTACTCAACTAAAAAAAAAAAGAAAGAAAGAAAGAAACGAGAAAAATACTTCCGTCTATTAAAAAATTCAAAGTAACTATTTAATTTATTAAATCTCCAAAATTTCAACGAGCAAATTAAAACAGATTAAAAAAAGACACGGACGGTGACATATTAGTAACACGTTATTGATATTTCATTGTTCGTGAAACTAAAATAACAATATTACAATAAAACTCTAAAATCTGTCAACACAAGTGGTTGACTTAAACTTCAAACAGCGTTGACAATTAATGGAGTCATTGAAATATAATTATTTATTATTTTATAAAATATTTATTTATTTTAGTTATTGATTATTGTAATTACTGGTTACCTTAATTGTTTGTTGATAGTACGATTGTAATGCACCTTTTTATTTCGTGGAAAGATCACTGAGTGCACACAAAGAAAATGGCGTATTATGAAATTACTACCAGAGAATGACACTAGTCGTCACCTGTTTTGTATATGTGTGTATAAGTGTGAGAAGTGTGAGATATATACCAAGTATCGACTAGATAATTGTTTCGATAGCACTAGTATCGACTGATGGTATCGATAATTTTCTATCGAATTTCAGAGTGACAAAACTTACGCAAAATATCACTAGAATTGGCGCGAAATTTGAATTTATTTACATCTTGAAGAAAAATATTAAATACTTATGATAAAAAAATTTCCAATAAAATTAAACGTCTCAAGTTTCAAAAAATAAAAAAAATTATAAAATTGTTTTTCAAAATTATTTCAAATTTCGCGTTATTTTTTTTATTTGAAATTTTGAATAAATTTTGATTTTATGATTTTGAAAGATCAATAAAAAATATATTTTTAATTATTAAATTATTATAAAAAAAATTACAAGTGAAACATTAGAAATTTAAAACAAGTAATTTTTTAAAGTTTTTTATAAAAATTTTTATGAACTGTTTCGTAAAATTAATAAATTAAAACTAGAATTTTTTAAATTTATCAAAATTTCTGCATTGTTTACTTGACCTTGTAATTAAGCTCACCCTGGCGGTCAACAATCACAAAATCTCCATTTTGTATCAGAATTTCTCAACATTGGCAATGCTTCGCGACAAACTTCAAACAAAAGTTCCGATTTTAGTGATTAGGCGGCAATCGGAGCCATAAAAATCTTCTAACGATCTCTCAGCCTCTCGGATATTTTTGTAAACAGAAGGTAAGTTATTAATTAACTCCAATACTTCTAATAAAATACCTTCAATTCATGTCAATAAGATTGTCACTAGTAATATAAATACATTAATTATATTAATACATTAATTATATTAATACATTAATTATATTAATCACTTCAAAACAGAACAAAAATTAATAATAACAATAATAATAAAACAAAATATTTTGACAACGTTCCGTGAAATACAAAGTAAAAAAAAATGTTTTGTTTTGTTTATTAATTTAAAATTAAACAATAAAATTAAATACTTAAATTAATCAATACGTTTGCGCAAGGTCACTTTTGAGGCTTCATTTAATTTATTTTTCCAGTTTAAAAGAAAGCTGATAAAAACAAAATGAAAGATGGAATGAAATTATTATGCCTGCTGTTGAAATCATCAGAAAAAGCGGCGAATATCGCACGGGTTTGCAGGCAAAATGACTCATTGTTTCGATTGTTAATTCAGGAGAAAAATGACGATGAAAAGAATCCGAGGTTCTTTCGGGATTTTAAAACTCTGGCCGATGTTTTGATTCAGGAGACTATTCGTCATGACATCGGTATTGAGGTGAATTTTTTAATTTATTTTATTTTATTAGAAAAAACGGAGGTTATATTTGAAAGTTGTAAAGAATGAAGAATAAAGAAATAAAATGATAATTTAATATTTCAGTTCCCAGAGCTGACGGAAATGGTTAGAGGCGAGGAAACAAATGTATTCAGTAACACGCTCGATAAAACTGTTATCGTAAAAGTCTGTTCTACGTCTGAGGAAACAACAAAATTACTATCGCAAGTATTGGATGACGATGTTGAGACAGCTGGAGTACTTGCCATGGAAATCCATCGGGATATCGAATTGTCTGAAATAAATCCCGCTGTTGATTATAATTATCTTGAAAATTATGACGTTGATGTTGATATAGCAGACTTGGGAATTTGGATTGATCCTATCGGTGAGTCCTAATTACTTATTATTGAGGTTGATTTTTTGTTGTTCAAATATTTTTTATGTGGATCAAAATGTTTAAAAATATTTTTAGTTTATAAATTATAAGTATGCATTATAATATGGGAGAAATTTATTTACTGCGTCTATGAATAACCTGGTCGATAATTTTATTAATAGATTCAACGGCTGATTACATTAATGCCAATACGATTATTGATGAGGCAACGGACCTGCATTTAAGCGGGTTAAAGTGTGTTACTGTACTTATTGGTGCCTATATCAGGAGCACTGGTCTTCCTATTTTAGGTGTTGTCAATCAACCTTTTTATACTTATGATAATTCTCGGTAAGTTGAATTTTTGAATCTATTAGAAATTTTAAAAGGTAGGTGATTATTTTATTGATATCGAGCAACACTGAAATTCGTAGATATTTGATTATTCCTTGAGTTCATTTAACAAATAAACTTTAGAACTAGCTTTAAAAAATTATTTTTCAAAATTACATATATAGTCCCTGATAGCCACGCTTTGATTGAAAGTAGTTCGATTTCAACAGTTACAGTTGACTTGACATCAAGTTGGCCGTAAATTTTTACAGTACAACAGTTGTAAACAAATTGACTAAAATCTACAGCCCCAATTGGAATACAAGTTAACACCGAACTTTTGGTTAAATTGTACTACAATTTTACTACAACTTGAATAAAATACTTGTACTGCAAGTCTTGACGTCAAATTGCAGTGTAACTTGTAGACAACTTAAATAAAAACATTTGGTTTGCAACTTTTTTCATCAAGTTGGCTACAAATTTCGGCAGTAGATTGAATAAAAGTTTGAGTTAAGGTGGCTATCAGGGGTTCTTTGGGGCCATTCATTAATCATATAAGGGTATTGAGGGGGAGAGGGCGGGTTAAAAAAATCTCTACATGTCCTTATGTTGGGGAAGAGGGGGGTGAAATTCTTTTTTATGTAATATTTCGTGAATCGAAATTCAATATTAAAAATCTAATTCCATTTTTGATTCCAAATAGTTTTCTTAATTTTAAAGCGTACAGTCGAATTTTTATTTTATTTAAATAATTTTTATTGCTCATTGAAAAAAAAAATAACTTATTAAAATTTTATATGTTTTTATTATTATCCATGTTTGGTTCTATAAAAAAAAATTATAATACATTTTTCCGTGTATTATTGTACTTTTATTATTTAGAAAATCAAGATAGAGTCTTACGTAAGAAAGGGAAGGGGGGTGCAAGAAATCTTATGTATAATTACATGGGGGTAGGAGGGGGGGGGGGTCAAAAATCACCAAAATTGTCCTTACGTAATTAATGAATGGCTCTTTTACAATTTTTACAAGAGTATTTTTTTTTATTTTTTTAATTATTATTGCTTTACTTGTACATCTCCTCGGTTCTTACAAGGCTAATATTCCTCTTTTCTCCTAGCTCTAAGCTTTTTCTATTTCTCATACTGGACCTCAGCACGTCCCACCCGACACTTCATTTTTAATTTTTTACGGCTGTGGACCGACTTGTGCTTTCTGTACTGCATTCGCCCTATTCCCCACCTCTTCCTAGTTTCTTCGAATAGTGACATGGGAAAACCACAGAGAAAACCCATGCCAGTACAGCCGGAGAAGGGCTAAGCTCACGGTAATCGATAAGAAACTCTTCCTTATCGATTACCGGAACATTAGTCCCCTCTCCTAGCGCACATAGATTTACGCGCTAGCGAGCGCTGATTAGGCGGTCACCTATCCAAGTATTAACCACGCTCAACGTTGTTTAACATGAGTGATCGCCAGTCAGACGCGTGCCGCGTGGCTATCTCTGCCGCTTAGCAATTTTTTTTTTTTCATAATTTCTTTTCATTGTAAAATCTTAAAAATGATATAATGTCGCGATTCCAGTGTCATTTCGAGTGTTAATTTAAGTGAATTTTGAGTAAGTTGTTAATATTTAAGCAAGAATACTGAAAATTTTCAAACTACTAGTTAAACAGATACATACGACGGCAATGAATTTGTTTTAAATCATCAATTTTCAATTATTTATACATTAAAGAAAATGTGGCTCGATTTGCGATAGAAAATTTTGTATAAATAAAAATTGGACATGTCTATTCATACGTAAAAAAGTTCTGATAAATCCACGCCGCGTGAATATAAGGGCCTTAAATCCACGCCGCGTGAACACAAGGGTCTTAAATCCACGCTGTGTGAATGTAAAGGCCCTTATATTCATGCTGCGTGGATTTATCAGGATTTTTTTACGTGTGAACAGACACTTCTATAAAAATTATTTTGAAGAATTTCTTCTTATCAAATCGGATGGAAAAATTTTTAAAATAAGGTAGATAGATAGATGGATAGATAGATAAAATAAGATAGTACTACTATTCATGATGATATTATTGAAATATAATATGAAATATTATAATATGATACAATATGAAATTTTATATTATATTATAATATGATGATAATATGAAATTTCTCCAAATGATTTTTTTGATTCAATTTTTTTTTTTATTTTAAATAAAATTAATTTTTTTCTATCAGTTTACAAAAAAAAAATCAATTCTTAAGTTTAAAAAGATTTTTTCTCGCGTCAAAAAAATATTTACAAAGACCATAATCATTTTTGGTAAAATTGAAATTCTTCAAATTAAGGAATTTTATATTCAAAAAATTTTTTTACTATTTTATATTAATTTTCTTTGCTCCAGTCAATCCTTCATTCATGTAGCTATTTAAAAATTCTCAAAAAAAATTTCCTTTTTTTTTCAACATGATATTTTATAAAAATACCCATCAATCTTTTTAAAAAGTGTCTTTTTGTTCAACTATGATGATAACTCTTAATTAAAATAGAAGTATATATTCACACGTAAAAAAATCCTGATAAATCCACACAGCGTGAATATAAGGGCCTTTACATTCACGCAGAGTAGATTTAATGCTCTTATATTCACGCGGCATAGATTTATCAGGACTTTTTTGCGTATAAATATATATGTCCAATTAAAATTCCATTTTCACACTTACCGTTACGCAAAAGATGATAGATAATCATGCAGCAATTCAATTTTTCATAAACAAGATCTCTGTTCATTTACATTTTAATTCAATATTTCCAACATGATCAGTTTTTTAATTTATCGTTTAAATTACCTTCAACGGATCAACATCATGAACATTGAAATTTTTATCAAATTATTGAAAATGGAAAAAATTACCATAATTTCATACCCGTCAATTTAACAATAAAGCCGTAATAAAATTAACGAATTACAATTACAGTTAAAAAAAAAGCGGTTGACCTGCAGGTCATCCCTGTAACTTCCTATTTTTTTCCAACTCGAAAATCTTATCTTAGTCTATACTGAATTTTGGCATTTTAAAAAAAAATTAAGAGAGCGCCAGGAGAATAATCTCTAATTAAATAATACTGCGACTTCAGCTAGCTCTTTCCTCTGACTCAGGGCGGCAGACCATGCTGAAATACACGTCGTGAAAGAATAGGATCGTAAAATAATAAAAAAAAATTAGGAAAACGGTTGACCCTAAAGGCCATCCCTGCAACTTCCCGCTCATTTCATACTTAAGCGCACAAACCTACATTTTTGAGCTCTTCGAGCTCAAAAAAATAATTTTCGTATCAATTTGAGCTCTCCGAGCTCAAAAATCTGCTAGGAGTTGAATAAAACATTATTTTTCGATTTTTAAACCGCAATAACTTTTGAATGAATGAACTAATTTTCACGTGGTTGGTGGCATTTAACGCAGTTTTTAAAGCCTTATAAAGAACTTTTAAGTTTAAATTGATTGAAGAAGGAATTTCAAAGTAATTCCCAAAAAACGATTTTTTCGATTTTTTTCGTTAACGATAACTCACGAACAAATCCACCGATTTTGACCGGGCTAGTGGCGATCGACGTGGTTTTTTTTATGTTAAGAGCTGATTAGTTTTTGGAATTGATAAGTAAAGCCGTTTAAAAGTAATTCCAAAAAAAACCACATTTCAAAAAATTTTTTTTTGTAGTTTTTTTGAGATTTCTCAAAATCTACCGGTTCGAATCGGTCCGAATTTTATTCAAAATCTAAGTTTGGTCAAGCCCTTTCGAATAGCAGCAACCGCGATGAAATCGATCGAGCCGTTCAAAAGTTATGAGAGGTTTACATACGGCCACACACACACACACACAAACACACACACACACACACCCACCCACCCACACACACACACACACACACCCACCCACGCACACACACACACACACACACACACACACACACACACACGAGCACGTTAACCGGTGGATGGACGCAGTGAACCTGCAACTGGCGCAACACAAGACTGAGGCAGTACTTATTACCAGCAGAAAAGTGGTAGAGACCATTAAGCTGAAAGTCGGCGAACAAGAAATCACATCACAACCTTATATCCGATATTTGGGAGTGATGCTTGATGCCCGACTCAACTTCAAGCAGCAAGTGGAACATGTCAGTGCCAAAGCGTCAGTAGTGAGGGCTAGTCTCGCACGACTGATGCCGAACGTCGGAGGCCCAAAACAGAGCAGGAGGCTATTATTGTCATCAGTAGTCACATCGGCGCTCACTTACGGAATATCCATTTGGGCCGACGCATTGAAGACGCAAGAATCATGGAGAAAGGCTGGACCAGTATATCGACTGAGTGCCCTACGAGTAGCTAGCGCCTTCCGCACAATTTCAGAGGAAGCAGTGTGTGTTATTTCCGGTACTCTGCCTCTCAGAGTCTTAGCTGAGGAAAGACGGAACCTATATCAACGAAAAAGGTCAACCACACTGAGCCTTGAAGAACTTAGAAGGGAAGAACGGCAACACAGCATCGCAAGATGGCAACAAGACTGGAATGCTTCAGAGAAAGGTCGGTGGACGTACCGTCTCATACCTCGGATTGATGTGTGGTTCAGCCGGAGTCACGGTGAGATCAACTATTATTTAACGCAGATGTTATCAGGACACGGATGTTACCGGAAGTATCTTCACCGCTTTAAGCACGATGATATCTCAGAGTGCCCGTCCTGTCCAGGGGTCAATGAAGATGCGAAGCATGTTTTCCTTGTGTGTCCACGTTTCAACCAACAGCGCGATGAGTTGGGGAAGATTCTGAAAAAGAGAACCCAACCAGAGTCAATAGTAGAAGGAATGTTGTCGTCAGAAGCTGCCTGGAACGCCACAAGCACTTTTGCTACAAAAGTCCTTAAAGACTTGCGTTCCACCGAAAGAAAAAGAGCAAATAGCAGAAGATAGAAGGAAGGTAGTTAACACCTTAGCCACCAGAAGGAAGAGCAGTAGCTAGATCCTCCCTTCACGAAGTAATGCCTGACGGCGGTTTCCATGAGGGATTAGAGGAAAGAAGGAAAAGGGGTTTAGGGTTTAGTGGGTAGGGGCGTTAGTGTCGAGTTTTAGTATGACGCTGCGTCGAGTCGCCACATATCCAGGCCAAACAACTATGCCTAGAATCCGTAAAAAGGATTCCCCCCCTCCCTAAGGGGGAAAAAAACACACACACACACACACCACACACACACACACACACACATACAGGCACTATCGCGCGAATAGTCGGGGAAGCTTCCTAGGACCTCGAAACATCGAGATCCGATGAAAATTCGATTTTCGAAAAACGGGGTAAAACCAATAACTTCCCGATTTTTGAAAATTTTCAATTTTCTCAGCGGGAAGCTAAAAAAATAACAATTTATTTAACAAAATATTCGTCGGCGGTCGATATCAATTTTTAACAAAGAATAGAAGAAAACAAACGTTGTTATTTCGTTTTCTTCACACATACTCGCACCCATACTCCATCAATCACACTATATAATAATAGTAATAAAAAATACAATCGTAAATCGTTGAATCCTTGCGTATTAATTCATTACTCAAAATGTATTACAAATTTACACGTGGACTCTAAACGTTGGATTCAACACTGAACAAAAACGTCGGCTTACCGAGTAACAGAGCGTTGTCCTCTTCGTAGCAGTCGATAAATCGAAAAATTTTAAAGTTATCTTAAAAATACGATTATTTAGAAATTTTGAAATGGGTATAATTTTTGAACGCGTTCTTTGATTTTGACCCAGTTGGCAGCATTCGGCGCAGTTTTTCAAGTACAAAAAAGTGTCTCTGATGTTTGGAGTTGATTAACGAAATATTTTGAATGTCATTTAGAAAAACCTTGAAAGAAAAATTTTTTTTTGGTTTTTTATTTTTTGAATATCTTTGAAACGGCTCGACCAATTGACTTCAAAATCTAATTAGCTTAAGCCTCAATGAACACTTTCGAACGCCGTGTCGCTCATCTCGATTGATTAATTCGTTTTAAAGATATACGACAAAATTTCAATACTATACGTACACTTACACATAGCCAGAAGTGCAATCGGGAATAATCGCTTCGGCTTCCTAGGACCTTGTAACAGGGTAATATTACCCTGAATCGATAAGTCGCCAGAGATCGATAACTGTTTGACGCAGCACTGGCGCGTCTCGATCTTCGGGCCTAAAGAGAGAGTAGGAGGGAGTATTTTAGGGGTTATTATATAGGTGAGCCGTGCATTGCGACGGGGAGAAGTAGTGTAACCGTCAGATAGTGTGCCACAGAAATCAAGAGGGACCAATGCCCGGAGTAGTTACCAGATGTAAGAAGCCAACAACATCTAGGACTTCAATCTCCAGTAGTGAGTTAGATCGTCGTATATTCAACAAGGTATCAATAATTACTCTGTGGGCTAGAAGTGGACCGCGGGGTTTATACTCGGTTTACTTCTCCTCTGTTTAATTATCCATCATTTATTTAATTAATAATAATTCAATAATTATTTAATTGTAATTGTTTGATTCGTTAGTTGGTGTTGAGCGTCCCTCAAGGGAATTTTTACCCGAGGATTGCTCAAGGACCTTGTGGTGTTAATTGTTGTGAGAATTTATTTTATTAATTTACTCGATTAATTAATAATAATTCTTGAACATCTGAAAAATCGGTTTAGTTGCATTTATTTTATTTAATAAAATAAAACCGAATAATAAATTCTTCGAGAAATTTCCTTTGTCTTCTCACGGACCAGTCAAGCGTCGGTTGAATTGTACAACGCAGTTAATATGTACCCAAGGTCAAACTCTACTACGCACGAACGAATGTTGGCGTCCATTTTGAGCGCGCAAATTCTTTACTGATTATTTTACGCGATAATTTATTATGAATAATTGAATTATTATTATTAATATTATTTATTACGAGGAAATAATTATTTAACATTATATTATTTATTGAGAATTAATTATTGAGATTTTGGCGCAATTGAGATTGATTTACCCGTGGATAATTTTTCGTTAATTTATTTTATATTGAGATAAATTGTTTATTAATTATTTATTTAATCGGAAAATTCCACGTGGTTATTTTTATATTGAACTTACGTTCTGAAAATTTATTTATTAATTTAATATCATCATTTGGAAAAAATTCTTAGAATTTATTTAACAGCGTGTATATTAAGTCCAGGAATTTTAGTTAAAATTAATTGATGAATTTTACAAGAATTAATTTTTATATTAATAATAAAATTACGAGTTGAAATGGGAAAAAATTTAGACGTCGAATGTTACTGAAAATTTAATTAATGTTGAGTATTAAACTCGTGATTGATTTGGAATAAATTTAAGCGTCGGTTTTTAGTTCAAAATTTTGGGAATTAAATTATTAGTTGTGAAAATATTTTACAATTCAATTGTTAGCTAATGACTGAAATAATTAAGTAAAAATTTAATGTAATAATTTTCTGATATTAAATTTTTGTAATAACTTTTATAAGTCAAAAATAAAAGTAAAGTAAATTCAGAGTGTGTGTGCGTGCGGGTTAAGTGTGATAGGGAGTGTTAATAGTGCTATAAGTATTGGTAGTCCTGTGGACTTAAAATCAAGTTAAAAGTGTGTGGAGTTAGTTGTGTTCAGTCGTCCGGTGGACTAGTAATTTTAAGATTAGTTTTAGGCAGGTGTGGGAGACCGTTTGTTAGAAAAAGCCCAACTAGATTTAATCAGGTGTGGGAGACCGTTAGTTAGAAAAAGCCCAACTAGTTTAATCAGGTTGTGGGAGACCGTCAGTTAGAGCATCCCAGCTAGTCATCGAATCGTCGTTTGGAAAGGTATCGTTGTAAATATCGTTTGTCTCGCAGTTATTTCTCCGCGTCGCTAGAAAATAAGTAATTATAGTGTGAGTGAGTAAGTGTGTACACTTTGTTAAATTCTGTTTTGTTAATAAATTTTTGGATCCATTGTTAAATAAAAATTTATTTATTTCAGATCACCTTCCTCCACTCTCTCTTCCTGTAAGATAAGCTCAGCTCTGGTTCCGGTTCCAGGAACCGTGATTAAAAATCCTGGTGGCGCCCTTTCGTTTATTAATTAGATTTCATTTTGTTTAGTTTATTGTTTTAATTAATTTAATTTAAGGGGCCAATTGAGCGGCATAAAAACCCGTTACAACCTCAAAACGTGGGGATCTGGTGGAAACTCGAATTCTCAAAATCGGACCGAAATCTATGACTTCTTAATTTTGAAAATTAAATTTTTAATTCCCTAAGCGGGAAGTTAAAAACAATCCATCAAATTATATAAAACACTTTTATATCTATAGTAAAAATGATTAAATTTTAGGTGGCAAGGAAACTGTTACTGGGGACTTTATTCCGGTGGCAAGATTCAATCTTCCTTGACAAGCTCGTTAAATCAAAACAACATAGTAGTATTGAGCCGCTACGAGGACCCAACTATCAAATCCAAATTGAGTAATTGCGGATTCAAATTGATTGAAGTTACGGGTGCTGGTTACAAAATATTGACAGTTGCGACAAGTCAAGCCGATGCGTATGTTCTTTCGAAAAGCTCGACTTATAAGTGGGACACGTGTGGACCTCACGCTATTTTACGTTCTCTGGGCGGAAATATTATCGATTTCAAAAAGTTTTCAACAAATCACGATGAAGATCCCTCGGAGTTTGCGATTAAGTACAACGACGGTGATGAAGCTAAACATTCAAACGCTGGAGGGTTGATTGCGTATCGAAACTCGGAAACTTTACAACTTTTGCAAAAGTCCTTGGTTTTATCAACAAAATTGTAAATAAAAGTCATGATATTACTTTAAGTGCAAATGTGATACATTTAAATTCATAGATATATTATTTAAATATTAAAAAGAAAAAGAATTTATTATTATTAATAATTTTTCCTTAAAATTATTAATTCAATGAGTGATGAATATTTTATTAAAATAATAAATGATAATAACGAAATGTCTTTCAATAATATTTAATATGTTATATATACATCAATACAGAGCACTTATTAAAGAAATATACATAGTTTATTGATTATTGATAATTATCATAATTTCAACGTGTACTTCGGACTTAGGTTTCCTGTAACAATTATTATTCTTACTTACAACAGTTATTTACAAATTTTTGGAGCCAAATTTTTATTTTTATGCGTGATTTCTGTGTAATATATGGAGTAACAATATATGAGGCGTATAAATTTTTGTAATTATTCAATCGACGGATAATTTATGCAGTAAATTCGTTTTCATTTATAGCTTTATAGTTTTCATTTAACCTTTCAAATAAAAATAAAATCCTTAATTTTATAAATGTATCAGTGATTGGAAGAAAATATTATTTAACATTTTCATGTTTAAACATTGTATCATGAATAAATTACAAAAACTATTGTAAAATATTTGAACTGACAGGGTAAAATATATATATATATATATATATATATATTAGACTGGGCCAAAAAAATTAACTATTTTTTTTTTTTTGTATATCGAAAATATTATTTGGGATGACAAAAAAAAATGTTGTGAGAATTTGAGCCCTTAATATTTATATTAAGAGGTCTATCATCGCAACTTTTAATTTTTTTTCCGGAACGGGTTTTTGTCTCATAACTCCTAAACCATCGAGGTAAATGAAATAAACTTAGATGTTTTTTGAAGCAAATTTAATTGTCTACAAAAAAAGACTGATTGAAATTTTTCGTCAGATGAACCGTTTTCTTATAAACACGCCTTGAAAATTGATAAGATTTCAGAATTTTATTGTTTAACTTTGGAATTTTGTAATTCACTTAAAAATTAGTATCCGGAAAAAATTCAATAGAGATTCTTGAAGGGAATTTAATTTCCTACAAAAAATGTCTCTTAACATTTTTAGCTAAATTCACTCCTTTGAAAGTTATTCAAAGTTAAAGTTGATGTCAAAATAAAATTCTGGTTTTTTTTCGCTGTAAATTTAATTTTTTTGAGCCCATTGAAAATTTTGATCTTTTTATAGATAATAATTTTTATTTTATCAACAGAATTATGAAAAATTTGAAAAAATCATAATATATTTTTATTTATTGGCATTGAAAAGCTATTTTCTGCAGAAAATTGCATTTTCACTGTGTTTTGATAGTTTAAAAAATAACAATCATGTTGTTTTCTCATTGAAAATTATTTACTTTTTATTTAATACAAATTTATCTACGAGAATCCGCTTTGATTAACAACCTCCCCTTACTCCCCTTGTTTCATTTTTCGACATCAATCCACAGTACTACATCTCATGAGATTACTCTCTCATTTTCTCAATAATTGCGTCGCTTAATACAAAGCCAACCGATTGAACATAACCTCAAAACAATATTATTAATTATTAGTATCGTATTATATAGCGCCACGATGTTTTTATTCATCTATCACCATTTCTAAAAAAGACCCCTAGTTCGACCTTCACTTTCGGTATTTCTTACATTCCATTGTTCTACAAATAGAGAGGTTATGTTTTTAGATAACTGTAGCATCTTTCTTCATTGTTAATTGTGGATCGAGCGTCGCTTTTAATCTCAGTATTCGTGTTGTGAGTTGTGTGTCTAATTTCTAGTGTTGTTACAATTTTTATTACAACCTGACTCTCTTTATTTGTTGTGATTTTTGATTACGTAAATATAATTGAATAATATCAAAGAACTGTATCAATATGACAACCATAAAAATTAATTTGATTGGTGTTCCAATAGCTAAAATTAATGGTCGTAAACTTCCCACTATAAAAGAAGTTTTATTATTATTTTTTTATCATCACAAAGTTCTTCATCTAAAAGTCAATGAAAGTGCAAGAAAAACTGCAAATATAGTTCAAGATTGTTGGAAAAATTTACAAATTTTAACCTCCGGGCTTCGAAATACGATTAACAAAATATTTGAGTTTTTCAAAATGGCAATTATTGCAGTGCAATAAGAAAAGAATAAAATCACAAGCTCAAAAACAAAAGAAGTGAGTTTTGAACAAAAAATTCAACAGTTATTTAATATCGCTGGAAAAAACGGTCTAAGAAGTTTGAATGGAGAGATCAACAACTTTTCGGCTCAGAAACTATTGAATCAACCAGAAATTTCTGATAACTCCAGTTCACCGGAAACTTCGAGAAAATATGTTGAAATTATGGAAACCGATGAGATAGGTAGATATTTGGTATTTACAATAATACTTGATTTAATAAAATTAATAACTGAAAAAATAATTGCAATTTATTCTGTTCCCGTAACCGTATACAGAAAAAAAAATTCTTGACTAGAAGGTAAATTATCTTGGCTCAAGAAAATATTAAGGAATATTAAAAATTTCTTTAATGAAGTCAAAGTTTCTTGACCCCAGAAAATTTCTTTTTGCTCCAAAATAACTTTTGTCTTCCTTAAAATTTTCTTGGTGCAAGAAGTTTTTTTTCTGTGTAATTTTTATGCTCAGCATAACTAATTGATAACTAAATATTATGTAATCTTGTTATACTTTGATCACATTTTCTTGTAAATAATATCAAAATACTTTTCAGAAATAGATTTGGTTAATGATAATAATAATAATGAAATTACACCTAGTCAAGAGTTACTAACATCGTCGCAGTCAACTATCAGTCAAATTTCAAATGTTTCCGATTTTGAAACAGAATTGTTGTCTGAAAAAAATACCAAAAATAAACATTATCACTCCAAATTTAGCAGCTGCGCTTGATCGTGCAAATGTTAGCAACAGAAATGCTACATATATTTTGGCAGCTACCTTACAGAGCGTTGGAATAGATCTTCGGAATGTTAATTTAAGCTATAAAACTATCCAACGAAATCGTATACTTCTTCGAAAAGAAATAGCTGAAGGGTTAAAAAAAGACTTAAAGTTCAATGATAATTACGTAGTTCATTGGGATGGTAAATTGTTAAGTGATATTGTTGGCGCAGATGTTGTAGATAGACTCCCAATTCTTCTGACATCGTCTGGCGCTGAACAATTATTAGGCATTCCAAAAATTGGAGCAGGAACTGGAATTGAGCAAGCTTCAGCAGTAAACTCAACTTTGAAGCATTGGGGTGTCAGTGATTATGTCAAAGCGGTGTGCTTTGATACTGCATATACAAATACAGGTAAATCAATACTATTAACAAAGTATTTAGAATTGAGAGATTTTATTTTTCATGTTTGTTTTAATTCATTAATGATTCTATTATTAAATAGGCATTCATCGTGGCGCTGGCGTAGAACTAGAGAATCTTTTAGGGCGAAAGCTCATTTGGTTGCCATGTCGTCATCACGTCATTGAACTACTCATTAAAGGTGTTTTTGAAGTATACTGGCCAACGCAAAATGGCCCAAATGTTTCAATTTTTGGTAGATTCAAAAATAATTGGAACAAGATAGATAAATCAAAATACAGTGCAGGAACTAATGATCCTATTGTTGCTAAAGTACTATCAGAGAAAAAAGACGAAACATTGGATTTTATTGAAAGTTATTCGCTGGTATGTTTTAGTTACATAATATCATTCACAAAAGCACTCAAAAACAACTTTCTTTTTCACTATACACTGAGAGAAAAAATTTTTTTTTAAGAAAATGCAAATAATTGAAAGAAGTTTTCTACATTTGGAAAAAAACAATTCTGAATGAAAATTCTCAAGTTATCTATCTAAAATTGTATTTTTGTTTTTTTATTTTTTTAATCAGTTAAACTATTTTCCAACAAAAAAGTTACTGTGCGAAAAATTTTGATTTCTTCTGCAAAGAAATGAAATTGTTGAAAATTTCCAACATATCAATGTCTTGTCACTAGAATGCCCATATTTTTCAAAAAGAAATTTTTCCTTTCGGTAAATTTAAAAAATTGTGTAATGGAAAAATTTAAACCTTAAATTAATAGTAATTTCCTGGTGTCGATCGAATACAATTCATTTTAAACATAGACAAAAATATAAGTGATTATCTTTAACTCGTAATTTATGTTAAATTAAAATTGATCGAATTTTGTACTTTGTTTTAATTGAAATCTTGTTCTTTTAGTATTCAAAAACGATTTTTAATTATTAATTCTAGATTAAGAAAATCAGTTTTTTTCATTCGTACTCATTTGTTGCAGAAATATCTTCCGAGGAATGATTACCGAGAATTTTTAGAGTTATCGTCAATTTTTTAGAGTTATTCCAAAAGATAATTTCACCTTTAAACATCCAGGAGCGATGAGTCATGCTCGTTGGATGTCGAAGGTAATTTATTGCCTGAAAATATATATTTTTAGGGGAGAATTTAAGCTGACCCCTCATGAATTAACTAGTATTCGCCAAGTATGTATTTTCATAATTGTCATTTATATAAAAGCTTGGTTCACTTCACCTTCTGCTATCTTAGCTGCAAATAATGACTTAATTTTGATGCAACAATTGATACTCTATGATAAAATTAATTCATCTGTATCAAAAGGAGCTTTAAAAAAAATGAGCGATCATTTGTGGTATTTAAGTGACAAATTAGCCATAATTTCTCTATTTGACGATGCTGTAGATCCGGAAGTAAAGAAAAAAATGGTAAAAATTTGAAAAATCGGAACCCTATAAAAACTAAAGCCAGAAAATATGAATTTGACTACAAAACTTACATGAATTTTTACACAAAGATGTAAGTGACTTCATTTCAACAGAATCGTTAACAATTTTAAAAGACTTTGACTTGCCACATGAATTTTTAAGTGAAGAAGTCGACAAGTGGTCCAGCATCGATAGTTTTCAGGAATGTCAACAATTTTTAGTAAATTGGCTGTTGTCAATGATGTCGCGGAACGTGGTGTAGCGCTAATTGAAGATTACAATCAATGCCTTACTAAAGACGAAGAACAGCTCCAATATTTATTACTAGTTATTAGTGAGTATCGGAAAAATTCCCTAATTGCAATAAAAGTACGTTAATTGAATGATTATTCCGTCTTTTTAATTGTTAAATATAATTATAGATGTACTAAAGTTTTATATTGTTTTCCTTATAGAATATAAATGATTAAAATACATACAATGATATTTTTTGTGCTATAAAATTTTTTATGAATGATACAGTCGATGCTCTCTGTATTGGACCTCTCTGTATTTTAACCGCTCTCTGTGTTTGACCACATTTTTCCTCTGTATTTGACGAATTTACACAGCTCTTATGGACGAGTCAAGTACAGAGAATGGTCCTGGACGGGCGAATCAAATACAGAGAGCGTTGACTGTAATTTGATTTTGTTTCTTATTGAATGTGTACTATATCATTGATGATTAATTTCTGCTAAGCATTCGTATTAAGCGACGCAATTATTGAGAAAATGAGAGAGTAATCTCATGAGAAGTAGTACTGTGGATTGATGTCGAAAAATGAAACAAGGGGAGTAAGGGGAGGTTGTTAATCAAAGCGATTCTCGTCGATAAATTTGTATTAAATAAAAAGTAAATAATTTTCAATGAGAAAACAACATGATTGTTATTTTTAAACTATCAAAACACAGTGAAAATGCAATTTTCTGCAGAAAATAGCTTTTCAATGCCAATAAATAAAAATATATTATGATTTTTTCAAATTTTTCATAATTCTGTTGATAAAATAAAAATTATTATCTATAAAAGATCAAAATTTTCAATGGGCTCAAAAATTAAATTTACAGCGAAAACCAGAATTTTATTTTGACATCAACTTTAACTTTGAATAACTTTCAAAGGAGTGAATTTAGCTAAAAATGTTAAGAGACATTTTTGTAGGAACTTAAATTCCCTTCAAGAATCTCTATAGAATTTTTTCCGATTACTAATTTTTAAGTGAATTACAAAATTCCAAAGTTAAACAATAAAATTCTGAAATCTTATCAATTTTCAAGGCGTGTTTATAAGAAAACGGTTCATCTGACGAAAAATTTCAATCAGTCTTTTTTGTAGACAATTAAATTTGCTTCAAAAACATCTAAGTTTATTTCATTTACCTCGATGGTTTAGGAGTTATGAGACAAAACCCGTTCCGAAAAATTAAAAGTTGCGATGATAGACCTCTTAATATAAATATTAAGGGCTCAAATTTCACAACATTTTTTTTGTCATCCCAAATAATATTTTCGATATACAAAAAAAAAAAAAAAATAGTTAATTTTTTGGCCCGGTCTAATATATATATATATATATATATATATATATATATATATATATATATATATATATATATATATAGTTAACAAACAATATTGTTTATTATTATTAACTGAGCAATCTCTATTAATTAAATGTAATAAATGCAAAAAGAGTCCGCCTAGTGACTAGAATTTCTCGCGCGCGTGTGTGGGCATGCGCAGACTAAGTGCCATTTTATGATGACCTAGCGCCATCTTATGATCAGATGGTTTTCCGAGCATTCATTACATAACATCGTGTACATTTTGAGATTATGGTGCAATATTCAACGTTCCGTAATGTAAAAAATATTTTAATTACTTCAAAATTATATGTGCAATTGTTCTCTTCACTCAAGATCTAATTAAACATCCATCAAAACTTTCTAAAATATTAGTAAAGTTTTTTAATAAATTTTCGTTATTTCACACCACAATTATAAACAAACAATTAATTAGTTTACTTATTAAAAAATAAAAGCAATCAATTGCTTTCAATAAACTTTGTAATTAATTAACAGATATAATTTTTCTTAAAGAAGAAAAGTTTTATAAAACTTAATAGCTGTTTCTAATTTAATCCAATTAAATAGATTCTTCTTGCTGGCACTCGAGCTTCTTAAAATGTCGTTGTGATTGATTATTCGCAGGCTTTAAATCACCGTATCGAAAGCTCGCGCTTCTTGCAGGCATTCCGTAAGTAGATCCGCCTTTTCTTCGTACACTCACGTAAGTCGTGCACGTATTTATGCGCTTCAATCCTGAATTATTTGCACTGTCGACTCCTGAAAAATAATTTTCTTGTCATTTCAAATTGGTTGTACCTGAAATTTAAAAAAAAAAATGGGAGTTTTAATTTTCATAAGCAAAATTTCGGCCAACTAGTAAAAATGACAAATGACAAAATATTTAAAAAAACCAACATGAAATTAAAAATTATTATCAACAAACCCAATAGCTGTGATAATTTTTTTAAAAATTACTACCAATATATTTTATAGAAAAAACGTTCAGAGATGCTAGTAAATATAAAACCCAATAGTAAAATATTACCTGTCATTGCCATACCAGGAATATCACTATGATGATGGGTATTAATACGTGAATCATTAAAATACCTTCGTAATCCTGGTATTCTACTAAGTGCTGTTATGAAGCCTGATCTAAACCTGGCATTCATCCAACAATATATCACAGGGTTGTAACAAGAATGTGACATTGCTAGCCAGTGAAGGGTCGCCCAGGCGTATGGTAATCCTTTCCAGGCCACGAATTCAGAGTTAGGGTCCATGAATAACTGCAACAAAATATTTTCCTTATTCAAATTTACTTTCATAAAGTTGTCCATGATATATTTTGAATCGCCTTTTACGCAGAGTTTTTAATTAGAAAATAATCATTACAAGAGCAAATTTTAAATTGACAATTTAAATTTTTAAAAGAGTTGATTGTTCTGCAATAACACGAAAAAAATCATGTCAAAATTATTTACAGAAAAATTTTTTAAAGTTATAGTTTTAATTTATTCTTATTAAGATATAACTGTAAAAGTTACATTTAAAAATGTAACTTTTATATTATAAAAAATGTCAGCTTGAAAATTTATATTTTAAATTGCAAAAAATGTAAATTTTACTTTGTAAATAATGTAACTTATACATTATAAGGGTGCCCGTCATGAACAACTCGGTCCAGTACAACTCCGGTCAAAACAACTCACCCAATATAACTCCGGTAAAAACAACTACTGTCCAAAACGACTCTATGCCAAAATAACTCCGGACAAAACAACTCCCGGCAAAAACAACTCCTGGCATAATAACTCTATGCCAAAATAACTCGGTACAAAACAACTCATGACAAAAAAAAATCCGGAGGAAATTACTCCTGACATAAA
Organism: Cotesia glomerata; assembly: GCF_020080835.1. NCBI lineage: Eukaryota > Metazoa > Arthropoda > Insecta > Hymenoptera > Braconidae > Cotesia > Cotesia glomerata. Next base: position 9,421,736 of record NC_058162.1, read on the forward strand.
AGAAATAATTTCTGGGGATCCAGGGGCGAAGCCCCGGCGGAGGTTGGGGGGGCAGAGCCCCCCATTTTAGTTAATTAAATTTTATTAATTTAATTAATTTTTCATATTAACATTAATTATTTTAATTAAAAAATTCTTGAGTTCCAGGGGTGCAGCCCCGATGGGGGTTGGGGGCGGAGCCCCCCACTTTAATTAATTAAATTTTACTTATTTTAATTAATTTTATCTATCACTATTAATTATTTTAATTAAAAAATTCTTGGGGTCCAGGGGCGCAGCCCCGGCGGGGGTTAGGGGGCGGAGCCCCCCATTTTAATTAATTAAATTTTATTAATTTAATTATTTAATGAAATTATTTGAGATTTATTCATACTATATGATGATGATATTGATGATGCTGATGATGATGATGTTATTGATGTTGATGATGATGATGATTATATTGATGATGATGATGATGATTATATTGATGATGATGATGATCATGATTATGATGCTGATGATGATGATCATGATTATGATGCTGATGATGATGATCATGATTATGATGCTGATGATCATGATGATGATGATTGATGATCATGATATTGATGATGATGGTGATGATGATGATAATGATTGATGATATTGATGATGTTGATGTTGATGATGATGATGATGATGATGATGATGATGATGATGATGATGATGATGATGATGATGATGATATTGATGATTCTGATGATGATATTGATGATGCTGATGATTATATTAATGATGATGATGATTATATTAATGATGATGATCATCATGATTGATGATGATGACGATCATGATGATCATAGTGATGTGTTTTTTTAATAAATATGTTTGTGCGAATCGATTCCTGTTCATTGTATACGTTGTGAAGAAGGTATTATAAGCGGGGAGGCGGAGGGGTGTGACGAGCGACGGCACCGCGGGCCTCATCGACGGTCCGAGCAGGCCACCGCTACCGTGACCGCGTCGACTGCCCGTGCTACGGCATTTATGTATTTAGTTTTAGTTTTGTTTATGAGTTGAATTATTTTGTTAATTATTAATTATTATTGGTTATTATTATTTTTATTTGTTATTAATTAATTATTAATAATCATTGGAAACGACGTTGAAAAGTAAAAAAGGAATTTGTTAGTTCGCCATCGTCGCGATAGATGGCGTCGCTTGTTCGCTCGCAGTAAAAATCGCCGAGATAATATAAGCGAAACCGCGTCGTGATAATTTTTGTTCTTTCAAAGAACAAAAATTGACTTTATCTGAAATTAATAATTGATTAAAATATTTCGAATAAATTCGAAATATCCAATTAATACCCGTGTAAAAAAGTTGCGGGATTCCGCCGGTAATCCGCAGGTGATCCGCTGAATATCATGTGGAAGTCATATTTTGACACAAATAAGAATTCTAAATGAATTCCGGATGAAATCCTGATGAATACACAAAGATAGTATACTGTAAAAAATTTCGGTGTAAAAGATGGACCCAGAGACTTTTACACCGTCGTGTAAGTGTGAAAAGTCGGTGTAAACACTTGTGTAAATTTAACACGGTGTAATTAACTGTTTTACACTATTCCGTGTTATTATTTATAACTCTGGAATTCCATCAATTATAAGCTATAATTATGTGACTAAAACTTATACTATAGTGAAATTTATCTCATAATATAGAAGAATAACTAATTAACAACATCCCCTTGTCAAAAACCTCGATTACTTTTTGAGTTTCTCGTAATTATCATTTGACTGAGTGTGAGTGGTGGGACATCGAAAAATTCTTCTCTCTTACCTTGGTATACTTTAAGTCCAATTTCAGTTCGATCACTAAGTTTAAAAAATACTTCCCTCTCAATAAAAATTTATCCTACAAACATTCAATATTATGAAGAATTAGACTGTTTACCTACGTAGTAAAAATTTTTTTTATTGTAATTGGTGGGACAGACATTTGTGACTGGTGGGACAAGTACAAAATGTCTACATCAAGTTGTTTATTAAAAAGGCTGTTATATTATTTCAACTCTAGAAACATTATTGTATATATATTTAACTATAAATTATTTAGGATAATTAAAAAAAACTAATTAAAAAACACAAATAAAGGATTTAGCATGCTGGCAACACGATCTTGATAAACTTAGGTGTTAATTAATAACGAACATAAACAAAATTTGTTCTTAAAACTAGAATAATAAATATGTTAGTTAATAACAAACATTTTTTACAGTGTACAGAAATATAGTTCTAGTGATAGATTGTTCAAAAAATTTTTTTTGCTCGACAGGCAGAAAGCGTCAACTTTCAGCCCGCTGCGCTAAACAAAGTTGCCGCTTCCTGCCTTCGTCCAGCAAAAAAATAGTATACACTCCACGGGAAATAAATAAGAAAGCCTCAGATCATATGTTTGTTGACATCGGCTTTGCCTCGGACAACAATTACATGTGATCTGAGACATTTCTTACTTTACTTTCATAGGTGTGTAATATACTAATTAAAACATCATTCAATTTCAGACGTATTTACAGGTCTTATAACAAAAAACGTTTCAGGTTCCTGCTCAGTATCATTTTCTATGACAAAACATACAGTGATTAAATTATTAATTTCTGTTATTGTTAATAATTCAGACGAATCGACAGACAAATTCATAAAATTTTCGATCTCACAATACGGAAACACAGAGCGGATTGATTCACATGGTGTTATTATTGCATAAAAGCTACTGTTCTCACAATTCACAACACATTTGTGGTTATAATCACAATAACAAATTTTTATAAATTTTGTTATAATGCCAATACAATTATTTTGATTATTACAGTAAATTACTACGGAAGAATTTGTTTTTTTATCGCGTTCATAGAGTTCTGAGTCATAAACCATATTGTTTTTAAATAAACGCATAAACGTGAAAACTTTAAACGGTTCCTGTAAGCGTTCAGTCATTAAAGCCCTCACTTGTTGAATTGACTCGTCACACTTTCTCAACTTTCCTAGAATGAAGCATTTTTCGAATATTGGAACAAGCTTGCGCCTTCTCAAATAAATCAGTTCTAACTTCTTGCAATTCTCTGCTACATCACGACTTTCTTGTTGTGCTTCGGATTTGAGCTGTATAATATTATTGAAGACTGATAGAGCAGAACATACTTGTAATTGGGCATACCGAGTTCCTTGAATAAACCGTCTAAAAGTTCCGTTGAGGTCTTCATACGCAAAACACGACGTGTAGGGTAACGGACCGAATTTACGCACAGCATCAGGAAGATGAATCAAACAGTGTAAATTACAAGTCATGTGGGTTAATCCGTACAATCGTTCAAACTGGGAGATATATATTTTTATGGAAGTATTTGCTATTAAGATCATTTTTTTGCTGATAGAAGGATAACTTAAATAACTGACAGCAAGTACTAAGAGTTGGTGATGCTCTAAGTACTCTTTTCTCATAATCGAATGCAAAAGTGGAATCGAATAATATAATAACCACTGTTTCCATTCAGATGCCTTCCAATATTTATAGTCGAAAATAGATCTTGTTAATCGTGAAACAAATGCTGGAGGGCAAATTAATTTAATTTTTTTATCAACCCACTCTCGATGTTGGTAAAGCGAAAAAGGAAAGTTTTTGTACTGTGCATCAAACCATAAACTGAATATTTTCCGTACAACTCCTAAAAATATACAGTGCATTGAATCTACCACAGTAGTATTATAAACATCATGCACTATTTGAGATAAAACTGTGGGACCTTTTATTCCATCGACTTCATTGCCAGAGATGAAGGCTTTCCTCCCATCACTGATAGATTCCGCAGTGTTTCTAAGTTTTAACCGTCGCTGATACGAGTAAACGCGTCTCCTATTAAAATTTTTACTCTTGATCTTGCAGTGGCAACACCCAAACACTCCTCGATGTCCCTTCATATTTAAAAAAGCAGCTTTAGCAGGAAGATCACACGTCCCGCAAATAATCATGCCTCTAACTTTGACTCTGTGATTCAAATCAGCTGGTTTGCACCAAACACCTTGAAAAATTTTCGTTAAATCGTTCCGAAAACTGTCTACAAATAAATTTGGCTGTGGTTTAGCTCCAAACCAAAGACCAGCTAACAATAAATTTTCTTTTTTTGTTCGTTGTTGAAATGTCAGTTCGTTTATCGTTAAATAAAATGGCCAGAGACTGAATTTTGATGATTTAAATAAAGCTACTCCGTCAGTATTCCACGTGAATGAAATATTTGAGGGATACGATAGAAATCCATTGTTTTTAAATAATGATTGATAAACTTCCCCATCCCAGATGTCTTCTAAATTGTTTTGCACAATTTTTTGCCTATTGAACCGACTTTGTAATAAATTATAAAAATTTGGACGCCGAAAGAGATTGAAAAGTTGCGATATCAGAGGGACTTGAATGAAATAACTTACTTCGTTCTTCTTTTTACATCTCCGACAATACCCTTTTTCATTGTTTAACTTCAGAAAACAAACAGAACAAAAAAAATGTCGTTGAAGAGGTGTTTTCATGTTTTTGAAGAATTTTGTAAAAAAGTATAATGTTTTGATGCAAAAATTTGGTTTTATACAATGAACATTGATGAGAGATAGTAAATCGGCCAAAAGCACCTTAGTAACTTTATGACGAATCATGAACGTCAAGATACAAAGTACACTTTCGCCTAATGTAAGCGGAGCATTTTCATAAATAGGGTCATTTAAATGTTCATTATCGAAAGAAGCCCCTGCCTCGTCATCGTCAGTTGAACTATCACTGGTTTCACTTTCAGTAAATTGACTATCATCTGAGCTTTCATTCCATTCACTAACGTAATTTTCGGACGAACTGTTAGAATCAGTTTGATCATAAGTACCGCTATAAGAAGAATCGGAGCTACTACTGCGAGTATCGTGATTGTTATGACAATCAAAATTATAATCATCACCAACCCTACTATCTTCATAATCACTATCGTTCGTAAGACTCTGCTCATCGTCTGCACTAGCAGCGTATTCACTTTCCGAATCAGAAGAGTATTCGTTCTCGTAACGAGGGGAACATTGGGACTTGGAAGTATAGGAGTCTTGGCTTCTAGAAGAATCGGAATCGCTGGTATACTCGTATTCATCATCTGAAATGATCATAAAGGTTTAAGAGTTTATTTTTCTTAAAAAGATTCTGAAGAAATATTCCCAACATGTTAACAAATAAAAGGCTTGAATATTTATTATAGAACACATAAAAATTGACATAAAAGTATCATAAAGTTGTTCTAAAATAATCATATAAGTATCTGAAAATTGTCTTAAGTCTCCTGGAATTATCATAAAGTTGGCATAAAAGTATCCTAAAATTGTCATAAAAGTATCTTAAAATTATCATAAAATTATTCTGAAATTATAATGAAAATGTCATGAAGTTGTCCTAAAATTGTCGTGAAAGTATTCTAAGATTATCATCGGATTTTCTAACATTGTCATAACAGCATCATAAAGTTGTCATAAGAGTATCTTTAAATTGTCACAACAGTATCCTACAATCAACATGAAATTGTCCTAAAATTATTATGAAGTTGTCTTAAAATTGTCGTGAAAGTATCCTAAAGTTGTCCTAATATTGTCATAAAAGTAACCTACAATTATCATAGAGTTGTCCTAAAATTATCATGAAGTTGTCATGAAATTATCCTAAAATTGGCGTAAAGGAATCCTAAGATTATCATGGAGTTTTCTAAAATTGTCATAACAGCATCATAAAGTTGTCATAAAGCTATCCTAAAATTATCATAAGTGTCCTAAAATTTTCATAAAAGTATCCTAAAATTATCATAAAGTTGTCATAAAGTTGTCCTAAAGTTGTCGTAAAAGTATCCTAAAGTTGTCCTAAAAGTGTCCTAATATTGTCATAAAAGTAACCTACAATTATCATAGAGTTGTCCTAAAATTATCATGAAGTTGTCATGAAATTATCCTAAAATTGGCGTAAAGGAATTCTAAGATTATCATGGAGTTGTCTAAAATTGTCATAACAGCATCATAAAGTTGTCATAAAGCTATCCTAAAATTATCATAAGTGTCCTAAAATTTTCATAAAAGTGTCCTAAAATTGTCATAAAAGTATCCTAAAATTATCATGAAGTTGTCATAAAGTTGTCCTAAAGTTGTCGTGAAAGTATCCTAAAGATGTCATAAAAGTGTCCTAATATTGTCATAAAAGTAACCTACAATTATCATAGAGTTGTCCTAAAATTATCATGAAGTTGTCATGAAATTATCCTAAAATTGGCGTAAAGGAATCCTAAGATTATCATGGAATTAATTATAATTAATTTCTAAGTCCCAGCGACTATTTAGTATGGGAAAATAATTTTACGAAAATTATTCATTCCGTATAAAAATTATTTTCTAAGTGTCGTGGATGAATTAGTATGAAAATGTAATTTGAATGAAATTAATGTAATCTGTTGAATTGTATTGAATGAATTTAATATTTAATTTCGGAAATTTAAATAAAAACTTAGAAACTTTCGGGGATTTCCCAAAGTTTGACGGCGAGCGATAGGTGGCGATAATTCGCCAATAATTTTCGCTGTTAGTAATAATTTTCGGGTTGATAAAGCCCGAAAATTATCCGCCGTTGAGCAACCTTTCTCTGGGGTTCATTTATCGTCTAGAGACTTCTGGCCGAGGAATTAGAAGAGGGTCCACTCTTCCTGGTGCGGACTACCACAGGTAAGTGAACTTGATCTCCTACGAGAAAAAGCGACTCTCCACCTGGAGGCCTTCAGCCAAAAGGTGGCAACCACAGCCGATTAGGTGGGGCGAGGTGGATTTTATTCACTCTCCTCTTGGGAATCGCGAAGTAGGACCTGCGGGGCGGCACTAGTCACCCGTCAGGAATCGGGCACCAGAGGGCCGACGGAAGGGAATTAGCGACGCGTTTTTGTAAACAACGGGAGTATGATATTACCGAAGTCGGTAATGATATTAGTAAACGCCGTGTATGTATGGGTTTTGTTTAATTAATCGCCGTTATTGTAAAATGTATAAATTTAATGTTTTGTTTATTAGAATAAAGAGGTTCTGTTTTTGATAATTATAATTAAATTTTCGAGTTTAATTAATTTAGATTTACCCTCGTTAGAATCCTGGACTCCGGCGAGCTTAAATCGAGCCGGGGGTAAAAATACGTCAAAAAGTACCCGTTACAACGTTATAAGTTGAAATTATTACTGAGTTTATGCTCTGAGTCGTTTTGTTCAGAGTTATTTTGGATGTGAGTTGTTTCGTCTGGAGTTGTTTTAGTTCCGAGTCATTTTGTCCGGAGTTGTTTTGGTCTGGAGTTCATTCGTCCGGAGTTGTTTTAGTCTTGAGTTGTTTTATCCGGAGTTATTAAAGTCAGAGTTGTATTGTCTGAGTTGTTTTGACCTAGCACCCATTATAAGTAATGTATAATTGACATGTAAAACAAATGTTTAATTTCCATGAAAAAAATTTGAATTTACACGGAAAAAAGAAAACTCGAAAAATTACAGTGTAACAGGGTAAAATTACCCTGCATCGATAAGTCGCCAGAGATCGATAACTATTCGATTAGCACTGGTGCGCCTCGATCTTCGGGCCTAAAGAGAGAGTAGGAGGGGGTAGTTTGGGGGTTATTATATAGGTGAGCCGAGCTTTGCCAAAGGGAGAAGTAGTGTAACCGCCAGACAGTGTGCCACACAAAATCAAGAGGGACCGATCCCCGGAGTAGTTACCTATTGACAGAAGCCAATAACATCGAGGACTTCAATCTCCAGTAGTGAGTTAGATCGTCGTATATTCAAAAAGGTATCAGTAATTACTCTGTGGGCTAGGAGTGGACGGCGGGGTTTATATTCGGTTTACTTCTTCTCTGATTAATTGTTAATTAATTATTCTCAATATAATTAATAATAATTCAGTAATTATTTGATCGTAATTATTTCATTCGTTAGTTGCCGTTGAGATTCCTCAAGGGGGTTTATACCCGAAGACTGCTCAAAGACCTTGCGGTGTTAATTGTCGTGAGAATTTATTTTATTAATTTACTCGATTAACAATTTTTAGCATTAAAAGATCGGTTTAGTTGCATTTATTTTAATTAATAAAATAAAACCGAGAAATCAACCCTCGAGAAAGTTCCTTTGTCTTCTCACGGATCGGGCAAGTGTCGGTCGCATTTTACAACGCAGTTAACGTATACCCAAGGTCAAAGTCTACTACGCACTAACGAATACCGGCGTCCATTTTGAGCGCGCAAATTCCTGGCAATTATTTTAATTGACAATTTATTAAGAACAATTGAATTATTATTAATTAATATTATTTGTTACAAGGAAATATTTATTTAACGTCATATAATTTATTGAGAATTGATTTATTGAGATTTTGGCCCAACTAAGAGTGATTTACCCGTGGATAATTTTTCGTTAATTTATTTTATATTGAGATAAATTGTTTATAAATTATTTATTTAATCGGAAAATTTCACGTGGTCATTTTATATTGAACTTAAGTTCTGGAAATTTACTTAATAATTCTAATTTCATCATCTTAGAAAATTCTTTAGAATTTAATTAACAAACGTGGATATTAAGTCCGGGAATTTTAGTTAAAATTATTTGATGAAATTTTACAAGAATTAATTTTATAATTAATAATAAAATTACGAGTTAAATTGGAATAGATTTATACGTCGAATGTTTCGGAAAATTTATTTAATGTTGGATATTGAAGTGATTAAAATGGAATAAATTTAGGCGTCGGTTTTTAGTTTAGATTTTTGGAGATTAAATTGTTAGTTGTGAAAATATTTTACAATTTAATTGTTATCTAATGACTGAAATAATTAAGTAAAATTTAATGTAATAATTTTCTGATATTAAATTTTTGTAATAACTTTTATAAGTCAAAAAATAAAAGTAAAGTAAAATCAGAGTGTGTGTGAGAATTGTGCGGGTTATGTGTGATAGAGAGTGTTAATAGTGTAATAAGTATTGGTAGTCAGGTGGACTTAAAATCAAGTTAAAAGCGTGTGGAGGTAGTTTTGTTCAGTTGTCCGGTGGACTTGTAATTTTAAGTTTAGTCTTAGGCAGGTGTGGGAGACCGTTCGTTCGAAAAAGCCCAATAGTTTCAGGCAGGTGTGGGAGACCGTTCGTTAGAAAAAGCCCAACTAGGTTAATCAGGTTGTGGGAGACTAAGTGTGTGATTAAAAGTTGTTAAATTGTTTTGTTAATAAATTTTTGGATCCATTGTTAAATAAAAATTTATTTATTTCAGATCACCTTCTTCCACTCTATCTCCCTGTAAGATAAGCTCAGCTCTGGTTCCGGTTCCAGGAACCGTGATTAAAAATCCTGGTGGCGCCAGGATTTATTTTAGTAGCCATATTAAAGCAAATTTTTAGGGAGTTGGGAAAGAACGGATAGGGGAACGGGGGGACCTACTCAGTGGGAATTTTTCCGTAATTGAAAAAATTATCAAACAGCCCAGACTGGGAATTGAACCCAGATCTCTCGGTTACGCGCCAAGGGCTCTACCAGTTAAGCTATCCGAGACAAGTCTTCGGATATATCAATTAATTTAATTTAAGGAGCCAATTGAGCGGCATAAAAACCCGTTACAACAGTATATAATGCAACGTGGCGTTTCGTGATGAAAACTGGAAAAATTACTGTTTCAGATTGGAATTATTACAGATTTTATAAGAAATACATTGTAAAATGTAATATTTACATTAAAAGCTCTGAAAATTAAATTCAAAAATTGAATTCAGAAAAATGTTATTTTGAACTGTAATTTTTCTAGTTTTGATTACGACAAGGCCGATTTTATATTTTATACTGTAATTATTCCTGTTTTATTTTTTCCGTGTAGCATAAAGGAAGAGCCCCAGTAGCTGCTCAGGAACGAGTGAATATAGATATACAAATACATGGAGTGTGTAAGTACTGGTTCCTGAGCAGCTACTGGGGCTTTTACCTTATAGAAAAAATATAAGTATAATATTTGAAAATTAAATTACATAGCGATACTTATTCGACGATCATAAACGGTTTTATATTATATATTAATTTGTATTATCCATTTTGTTAATTTATTTTTAATTGACTTTTTGCAATCTAGTTTTTTAACCCGTACAAAAAAAATTTTGGTTCTTGATGAATGTCCGGATAATAAATCGCAAATAAAACTTAATTTTTTTAATCTGTAAAAAAATATTTGGAGACAGTTATATTGGAATTTTTAGTGTAACTTACGCTGACTCATCATTTACGATTCTTAAACTTTTATCTGGATAAATTTTTTGGAGTAGAAGAACACAATATGCAAAATAATATTTCGAAATTCATCATGAAAGTCAGCTGGAATTCGAGATGAATTTCATGATGAATTTGAAACATATTGTATATGAAACTTAATTTTTTTAATCCGTAAAATAATATTCGGAGTCAATTATATTAGAATTTTTATTTTTATTTATACTGACTCATCATTTAAGATTCTCAAACTCTTATCTGGATAAATTTTTTGGAGTAGAAGAACACAATATGCAAAATAATATTTCGAAATTCATCATGAAAGTCAGCTAGAATTCGAGATGAATTTCATGATGAATTTGAAACATATTGTATATGAAACTTAATTTTTAATCCGTAAAATAATATTCGAGTCAATTATATTAGAATTTTTATTTTTATTTATACTGACTCATCATTTAAGATTCTCAAACTCTTATCTGGATAAATTTTTTGGAGTAGAAGAACACAATATGCAAAATAATATTTCGAAATTCATCATGAAAGTCAGCTGGAATCCCCGATGAAATTTATTATGAAATTCATATTTGTTTCACAATCTGAAGTTCATCCGGAAATTCATCAGGAACCAAAATTTTTTTTGTACGGGAAGGTCATAGGGTCATGTGGGGCAAGTGTGCGCAGTAGCCCCCACGAAAAAAATTTATAATTAGAATATAAAAAAAATATATTTCATTTTATACACAAAATATATGTGAAATATATTTGAATTATATTCAAAATATACTTGCATATATTTCAAGTATATTTCAAATATAAGCAAATTATATGAAAAACAGCAGAGGGAGCGGTAGAGTATAGACGCCGGAAAAAGTAGTGAGTGAAAGAAGCAAAAATAAATAAGATATAGGAAATAAAAAAAGCGGAAAATAGGTCAAGTAAAAAGAGGAGATAAGGAGGAATAAAGGGAAAGTGAAAAACTAAGAGTGGAAATAAAGACCAAGAAAATATGAGTGAAAATGCGGACGGAAGCCGCTTTGAGGTTAGGGAGATTATAAAAGGAAATGATGAAAACAGTTCAGAGGAATGGGCTGAAGATGGAGACTCATGGTCTGAAATTGACGGGGAGGAGGGTAAGAAGGCGAATGAACGAAGCGAACGAAGCGCAAGCGCGGGGCGTGAAAAAAGTAAGAGGGGAAGGCCGGCAAAGGATAGAAAAGTGGCGCGAGATTTCAAAAGAGGGGAAATGAAAGGAGCTATGGAAAAATATATAACGGGATTCAAAACGAGCTATGAAATTAAAAGAACGCCATTAAAGGGAACAGGTGTAGAAAGAAGGGTAGAGCAACAAGAAAGTGAAAGGAATAGAAATGAGGAGGGAGGAAAGACTAACGTTAATGATGAAAAAGATAAAATAAATGATGACGAAACAGTGAAGACAAGGGAAATGGAGAAGAAAAAATCAGAAGAATCTAAAGGAAGCGACACAGTAGCAAGAAATCAAAGTGCAGGAGAAAGTGATGGTGACGCAGGAGAAGAGCCGTGGGAAAGAAAATTGGAGCAGATGAGAAAAATAATGATTAAGAGGCAGGAGGAGGTCCTAGAAGGCATCTATAAAAAGTTAAGTAAAGTAACAGAGTGCAGGTGCAAATGCGTGGAAGTGAGGAAAGAGGATGAAAAAAAAATGAGAAGAGAGTTAGAGTTTTGCAGGGACGGAATTGTAAAGAGAGAGAAAATGTTAATGGATAAAGAAGCAGAAATAGAAAGATTAACGGAAACTCTGAAAATAGAAACAGATATGAAGCATGAACTAGAAGAGAATCTAAGGAAGGAGAAAGAAAAAAGAAGAAGTGATAAAAGGGACAGAGGCAAGGAAGAAGATAAAGAAAGTAATGGAAGAAACGAGATGGAAAAAGGAACAGAGAACTTGCTGATAGTAGCAAGAAGCAGAGATGAGAAAAGAAAAGAAGCACAGAGAGCAGAAATATGGAAAAAAGAAGAAAGAAAAAAGCTAGAAAAAGAAAAACCAAGAAAATTAAATGAAAAAGAGATAGAGGAGGAAACGGAAGAAAGAAAAAGGATAAGAATGAATCTGTATGTGCAATATGGAGAAACAGAATATAGAAAATGGGAAGAGGTAATGATGGAAATGGAAAAAAGGTTGAAAATAAGAATACTAAGAAGAAGTACGACCTTAATAAGAAGGGGCCAGATAAGAGTAGAATGCACGAACATGAGAGAGAAGAAAGAAATAATGGAAAATAGAAGAATAATGAAGGGAACGGGAATATGGATAATGGAAGAGAAGACTAAGAGAGAGAGGGATGTTGAACTGTGGATAAGGAAGATAGCAAAGCTGGAGCAGTACAATGGAAGTGAGGTGGAGATAGACGAAAAGAGGCTGAAGATTGAAGGAAACTGGAAAAGCTGGAACGAGAAAAAGGGAGATTTGGTGGATTGATGGTACTGCAAAGGAGTAAAAAGGAGAGATGGAGGTGAGGATTCAAGCAGATGGAAGACAGATGGAAGAAGAAATAGTGACAGTGGGGAAAAAAAGTCGGTAAGAGGTGAAGAAAGGAATGGGGAAAATAATACACCGATATGCGCAGGGAATAAAGTAGAAAAGTGCAATGAGACGTGGAAGGGAGTGAAGGGGAATGGTGAAGACAATAGGAATAAAGCGAGTGATATGAATGTAAGAGAGTACGAGCGCAAAAGAGAGGTAAAAGAAAATGCAATAGAAAATGTAAGAAAAATTGTTGATATTCGAAATCCAAAAAATGTAAAATTAGATATAAAAGAATGGGAAAGAAATGGGTGCAATAGGAGTATAGTAGATATAAGTGAGATAAGAGAGGGCTGTAACAGAAATAAAGATATAATTGCAGAAAGAAATAGGAAGGGAGAAAGTATGAGTGAAAAAAAGGATGAAAATAAGTGCAGGTTGGTGAGTTGGAACATAGAAGGTATGAAAGAATATGAGAAAATGAGAGAATTCATGGAAAGATATGATATAGTATACTTAATGGAAACATGGGTAGAAGAAAAGAACAAGGAACGGGTAATAGAAAGATTGAATGATAAAATGGAATGGTGGTGCAAAGTGGCAGAGAGAAAACCAGAGTGCAAAAGAGGGAGGGCTAGTGGAGGGCATCTAATAGGAATAAGAAAAACAATCAAAAAGGAATGGGAGGTAGAAGAATGGATGCATGGATACAAAATAACAAATAGAAAAGAGAGTGAGATAATAATAACGGTGTATAATAATGTAGGAATGAAGGAGATAGAAAAAAAGATAAGAAGATTAGTGGAAGAAGGGGAGGATAAATACGAAAAAGTGATATTAATAGGGGATTGGAATGCAAGAATAGGGGAAAATAACGTAAATGGGGTTGATAATGTAGAAGGAAGAAAATCAAAAGATAAGAAAATAAACATAGAGGGAAAGAAGCTCCTAAAAATGTGCAAGGAATTGGGGTTAAAAATATTAAATGGCGTAAAGGAAGGGGATAAGAATGGGGAGGTGACATTCATAGGAGGAAAAAACGAGAATGGATGCTCAGTAATAGATCTGGGACTAGTGCTAGACAGGGGAAGTGAAGATGGAATAAAGAAATTCAAAGTAGTAAAAAGGATAGAATCAGATCACTTGCCAATTGAAATAGAACTAGAAAGGAAAGAGAGGCAAATAGATGGGAAGAACGAGGAAACAACGGAAAGTGGTGATCTAGAGAAGATAGCAGAGGAGGGTATGAGGTGGAAAAAAGAGAAAGCACAAGAATATATGGAAGTAGTATATGAGGAATGGAGGGAGATAAAAGAAAATAGTGAAGAGATAGAATGGAATGATATAAAAAGAATAATAAAGAATGCGGCAAAGAAAACGAAGATGAATATAAAAATTAAAAATGGAAAAAAAAGGAAACACAAAAGAAAGAATGGTTCAATGAAAAATGCAAGGACTTAAGAAATGAAGTATGGAAGAACCTAAAAATACTAATAAAAAAGGGTAATATAAGTGAAGAGAAAAGAAATTATAATATGGCAAAAAAAAAGCTGAGGGAAGAAATAAAAAAGGTAAGGGAAGAGTGGTGGGAAGAGAGAAAGAAGGAAATGGTCAAAGCGAAAGACATGAGCAAGTGGTGGGAAATAATAAATAAATTTAGGAAAAAGAAAAAAAAGAAGTGCAAAGGAGAAAGAATAACAGGAAAAAAATGGATTGAGCATTTCAGTAGCCTACTAAATGGTAAAAAAAGAAGAGCTAACAAAGAAAGTACTGAGAGTGAAGAAAGAGAAGAAAGAAGCGAAGACAGCAGACTAGATGAAGAGTTCGGAAGATTGGAGTTCAGAAATGCAATCAGAAAACTAGGAAGAAATAAGGCACCAGGGGAGGATGGTATAACGGCAGAATTAGTAAAGAACTTACCTAGAGAAATACTGGAAGATACAAGAGAGGTGGTAAACAGGATGTGGACAGAAGGAAGGATACAAGAAGGATGGGAAACAGCAAGGATAGTACCAATACATAAAGCAGGAGATGAGGAGGATGTGGGCAATTATAGAGGAATATCGCTGTTGGATATTGGGTACAAGATACTGACAGCAATGATGGCGGAGCGGATAATGAGTTGGGCGGACAAAGAGGAAAAAATAAAGGAAAGCCAAGCTGGATTCAGGAGGAAAAGAGGAGCAAGGGACCATATATTTGTGCTAAATGCCTTGATAAATAAGAAGATAAAAGAAAAGAAGAAATTATACGTATGCTTCATAGATCTAGAAAAGGCATTTGATACTGTGGATAGGAATATCCTACTGAGGAAATTATGGAAAATAGGAATAAGGGGGAGGATGTACAGGATGATAGAGGTAATATATGAAAACACGATAAACGAGGTACTGATAAACGGAGCAAAATCGAAAGGATTTGGAGCAGATCAAGGAGTGAGGCAAGGGTGCGCACTAAGTGCGGTACTTTTTAATATATTTATAGACGATATGGAGGATGAAATAGTAAAGAAAAAAATAGGAGGGACGGTAATCGGGAAAGAAAAAATATATATGGCAAAGTATGCAGACGATGGAGCAGCGGTATCGGATACACCGGAAGGCTTAAGGGAAATGATAAAAGAGTTGGAAAAATATGCGGACAGAAATAAACTGAAAATAAATGCAAAGAAGACAAAGATAGTGATTTTCAAGAACGGAGGGAGGAATGAAAAAGAAAAATGGGAGTATAAAGGAGAAAAATTAGAAGTGGTAAAAAGCTTCAAGTATCTGGGGTATACATTCACAACCAGAAATAGCCAGGAAATGCATTTGAATAATATGAAGGATAAAGCGAATAGAATGGTGAATGCAACGTGGGGGCTAATAAGAAGAACGAAAAGAAACAATATAAAGGACAGGATGTATTTATACAACACGCTGGTGAGATCAGGGTGCATGTACGGAGTAGAGGTATGGGGAAGTGGAGAGGTAAAGAAGATAGAAGTGTTGCAAAATAAAATCAACAGAATGGCGCTAGGAGTGGCAAGGAACACACCAGGAGGCATAGTGAGAAGAGAAGCAGGAAGTGAAGTGATAGAAGTAATAGCAAAGGAAAGGGTATGGAGATACATTATAGAAATAGCAGGAATGGAGGATACAAGGTGGCCAAAAATATGCCTAAGGGAAGAGATCAGAGGGATATTAAATGGGAACCCAACAAAATGGGGAAAAAAGATAGAAGAAAGTGCAAAGAAGATGAATTGTGAGAGTGTACTAGAAAAAATATACAAAGGAAAAGAAATAGAAGAAATAAGCGAAGAAATAAGAGCAGGAATAGAATGCTTAGCGAGAAAAATGTCAGACAAGGAAGAGGAAAGGATTAGAGCATCAAATTATAGCGAAATATACAAGAGAACGGTGGAAGAAAGAGCCGATGTAAAATACTGGGAAAATAAAAAAATAGGAAGAGAAAATAAGGAAATATGGGCAAGAGTAAGGTGTGGAAACCTGACTAAAGCTGGAAAGAAAGGGGAAAGAAATTGGATGTGTAGAAAATGCAAGGAAAAAGAAGAAACGCTAGTGCATGTACTAACATGTGCAAAAATAAGAGAAAAGATAAGTGAAGAATGTAAAGTGGAAATGGAGAGGTGGTGGGATGAAACTGAGAAGGAGGAACAGATATGGGAAAGAATTGTAGGGATATTCAAGGGAAAAATAGAGGCAAGGATATGTAAGGTAGTGAGGGAAATAGAAAATGTTTTAAAAAGAAAGTGAAAGAGAGATGGGATAATGTAATAGAAAAAGGATAAGAAGGAGTGGAAAGAAATGAATGGAAATGAAAGAATGAGTGAGGAAGTATGGAAAGTATGAAATAAAGGAATGCACTGTACAATAAAGGTATCAGCGAAAATAGAGAATGTAAAAATTCTAAATGCAGAGAGTGCAATAAATAGTAGCTAGTACTTTTTTATTATATAGTAGGATATGGAGAAAACAACATTGTATAAGAAAATTCCTTGTAAAACACAGATTGTAACAGTGATACAAGTAAAAATAAATCTATCTATAAGCAAATTATATTCGGCTTACTGAACTTTTGGCCGTTTTTGGTATATGAGAAATATATTTCAAATAAAAGTAAAATATATTCTAACTATAATTTCCGTATATTTTTATTATACTTTTCATATAAAAAAATAGTTCAAATTTGTTTCAAATATATTTTGTGTATAAAATGAAATATATTTTTTTTATATTCTAATTATAAATTTTTTTCGTGGGGGAGGTAAGAGTACGCAAACCCATTCATTTGAGTCCTAAATACATGGGATTACGCACTCTTACCCGCTGCGCACATTTGCTCCACATGACTCTATGGTAGTTGGTTGTAATACTTGATAGTAATAAAATTATAGCCCAGTATTAGAGTTTTTACTTGATACAGTTTTGTTTCGTTTATATAAAATTATATGTGACCAAAATAATTTTATATAAATATTTATATGCAATTTTTTATAATGATATAAAAACTGTTCTTTGAGGCATGGAATATTTACAGATCTATTCTTGAAAATTAAACATTTTTCTTTTGTAAATTCAACAATATTTACATTTTTAACTTCCCGTTAAGAAAATTGAAAATTTTCAAAAATCGGGAAGTTATTGGTTTTACCCCGTTTTTCGAAAATCGAGTTCTCATCATATCTCGACGTTTGAAGGTCACAGGAAGCTTCCCTGACTATCCCCGCGAGGTTTTCACGGTGTCTGTATGTATGTATGTGTGTGTGTGTGTGTGTGTGTGTGTGTGTGTGTGTGTGTGTGTGTGTGTGTGTGTGTGTGTGTGTGTGTGTGTGTGTGTGTGAAAGTATGTGAACCGCTTATAACTTTTGAACGGCTTGACCGATTTCATCGCAGTTGATGCCATTCGAAAGAGCTTGACCAAACTTAGATTTTGAAAACTATTTGGATCAATTCAGATCAATAGATTTTGAGAAATCTTAAAAAAACTGAAAAAAAAATTTTTTTTAAATGTGGTTTTTTTGGAATAACTTTTAAACGGCTTAAAGGTTCAATTCCAAAAACTAATCAGCTCTTGACCTCAAAAAACCACGTCGATCGCCCACAGTCCGGTCAAAATCGGTTGATTCGTTCGAGAGATATCGTGAACGAAAGAAAACCAAAAAAAGTGTTTTTTTCGTAATAACTCCTAAATTCCTAGCGCGATCAATTCAAAATTTAAAATTCTTTGTGAGGCTTGAAAAACTGCGTCGAATGCTTCTAACCGCGTAAAAATCGGTTTATTCATTCAAAAGTTATTGCGGTTTAAAAATTCAAAAAATAGTGTCTTATCAAACCTCTATCAGACTTTTGAGCTCAAAGAGCTTTAAAGCATAGGAAAGCAATCTCTTTGAGCTCGGAGAGCTCAAAATAACCCATAAATTGTATTTTTGAGCTCGAAGAGCTCAAAAACGTCATTGGTGCAATTTTAAGCGCCTATGGAATTAGCGGGAAGTTGCAGGGATGGCCTTCAGGGTCAACTGTTTTCCTGATTTTTAACTTCCCGCTAAGAAAATCGAAGATTTTCAAAAATGGGGAAGCTATTGTTTTCACCCCGTTTTGCAAAAACCGAGTTTTCATCAGATCTCGACGTTTGAAGGTCACAGGAAGCTTCCCTGACTATCCCCGCGAGGTTGTCACGGCGTCTGTATGTATGTGTGTGTGTGTGTGTGTGTGTGTGTGTGTGTGTGTGTGTGTGTGTGTGTGTGTGTGTGTGTGTGTGTGTGTGTGTGTGAAAGTATGTGAACCGCTTATAACTTTTGAATGGCTTAACCGATTTCATCGCGGTTGGTGCCATTCGAAAGGGCTTGACCAAACTTAGATTTTGAAAACTATTTGGACCGATTCAGATCAATAGATTTTGAGAAATCTTAAAAAAACTGAAAAAAAATTTTTTTTTAAATGTGGTTTTTTTGGAATAACTTTAAAACGGCTTAATAGTTCAATTCCAAAAACTAATCAGCTCTTGACCTCAAAAAACCACGTCGATCGCCACCAGTTCGGTCAAAATCGGTTGATTCATTCGAGAGATATCGTGAACGAAAGAAAACCGAAAAAAGTGTTTTTTCGGAATAACTCCAAAATTTCTAGCGCGATCAATTTAAAATTTAAGACTCTTTGTGAGGCTTGAAAAACTGCGTCGAATGATTCTAACCGCGTAAAAATCGGTTTATTCATTCAAAAGTTATTGTGGTTTAAAAATTCAAAAAATAGTGTCTTATCAAACCTCTATCAGACTTTTGAGCTCGAAGAGCTTTAAAGGATAGGAAAGCAATCTCTTTGAGCTCGGAGAGCTCAAAATAACCCATGAATTGTATTTTTGAGCTCGAAGAGCTCAAAAACGTCATTGGTGCAATTTTAAGCGCCTAAGTATGGAATTAGCGGGAAGTTGCAGGGATGGCCTTCAGGGTCAACCGTTTTCCTAATTTTTTTTTTTTTTTTTTATAGAGGAGGTCAAATACATTTACGTATACCAGGACGAGATGTTTGTCCTGGGTATGTCGGACTCGGAAGTCAATATTATTGACAACAATATCGACTAAATATCCTCCTCTCTCTTTCCCCATAGATGTTACGGGGAAGACTGGATCGGGACCGCGTTAGCATTACTTCAATCCAGTCCGTATTGCGTCTCACGACGGTTGCTCCTAGTTACTAGTCTCTTTCTGCGATTTTTTCCTTTAAAAGACGCTGCGCATAAGCTGCGACAGCTGACCAGTTATCTTCTTTTTTGATCATGCAGGTTACTAAGCTCTCAGGGGAGAGCGTAGTGCCAATAGTTTCATCAGTACTGCTTTTGTAGTCCTTCCACCGGTCACACTCAAAGAACGTGTGCTCGACGTTGTCAATTTTGTCTGGGCAGTATTTGTACGTTGGTGTGCTGTGCAGTCCCATCTTAAAAAGATAGGCATTAAACTGCCCATGTCCCGTCAATAGCTGGGTCAAGAAAAAGTCCGTTTCTCCGTATTCCCGAGAAAGCCAGACGTTGATGTTTGGGATCAGCCGTGCCGTCCGTCTGCCCGTCTCTCCCGATGTCCATCGGTCCTGCCACTCATGTTGCGTTTCCGCCTTTATCCTCGTTTTTGCGTCCTTCATGTTTTCATCACTGTTTTTAGCGTCATAGAGTTTCGCTCTCTCAAACGCGAGTAGGTCAATGGGTGCGGCTCCCGCAATGACCAATATAGCCGCCTCGGAAACCGTTCGATAGGCTCAGGCAACCCTGAGAGTGCCTCGCCGCTGCACTGCCGCTATTTTTTGTCGGTAGGTCTTCTGTTTCAATGTGTCTGCCCATATTTCTGCTCCACAAAGCAGTACCGAGTGGACTACTTTTAGAAGAACTCTTCTCTTTTTGGTTCTTGGTCCCATAGTGTTGGTCATGATTCTTGCTAGGCTAGACACCGTCTTGCTGGCTTTCTTGCATGCACTGTCAAGGTGTTCGCGGAAAGATAGTTTCTCGTCTATCATTACCCCTAGATAGCGCAGGGCCTTTGTTGACGTCAGTGTTGTTTCTTCCATGTCCACAGCGAATGGTTTTGGGAACCATTTTTGACGTGTCAGAACAACCATCTCGATTTTATGCTTGGCGAGTTTCAGGTGGTGTTTATCAAACCAGGTCTCGACGGCGTCAATGGTTTCCCGGATCAGTAATTCGGCCTCTTCTACGCTGTCTACTACTATCGTGGCCGCAACGTCGTCTGCAAAGCCCGTTAGCTCTACTTGCTTTGGTAACGAGATTTCAAGAAGCTCGTCGTAGTCCGCATTCCATAGATCGGGCCCCATTATTGAGCCTTGCGGTACGCCAGCCGTTATGGCGTATTCTTGTGGGCCTTCCGTAGTTTCCGCTATTAGCTTTCTTTCGTCCAGGTAGTTGTCGACTAGTGCCAGATTCTCTGGCTCCACGTCAAACTTGTGCACCAGAGCATCTAAAATATCTCTCCAATTTGCGCTGTTAAATGCGTTTTTGACATCTAGCGTGAGGAAGAGACATACTTTACGAGCTTCGAGGCTACCAGACCATGCTTGTGTTGCTGTCTTTATAACTTTCTCGATCGCTCCGACTGTCGAACGACCTTTCCGGAAGCCATGCTGGTTGGTGGCAAAACCTCCAGCACGGTTGATGTCGTTGCGAAGTCTCCCTTGTATGAGCTTCTCGAGCAGTTTTCCAGCAATGTCTAGTATACAGAGTGGTCTAAACGACGAAGGTGTTACGGGGGTTCCCTTTCCTTTGTCTAAGAGAACCAATCTCTGCCGCTTCCAGACCACGGGGAACGTGCCAGTTGCCAAGCATGCGTTGTAGGTATTCAGGAGTATGTCTGGGTATTCCAGGGCTACAATCTTGATCATCGCTGCCGGGATGCCATCAGGTCCAGGTGCCTTTCCTGTTTTGAGTGACTTGGCCGCGTTTTGTAGTTCCTTAGTTGTGAAGGGTGTTCCTTCGCTGTTTTTAGCGTAGTGTTTCTTCTCCCGCGGCGGGTGTTTGGGGAAAAGCTCCGCTACAATGCTGTCCATTAAGGCAGGAGACTTCGGAGCTTCTGGTGAAGCCTTTCCAAGTCGTTTGGTGACAATTTGGTAGGCTTTGCTCCAGATGTCCTTGTCGAGATCATTACAGATCTGTTTCCATTCATTACAGATCGTTCGTGAGTTATCGTTGTCGAAAAAAAACCGAAAAAAGTGTTTTTTCGAAATCGCTCCGGAATTCCTAGTTCGACTAATTCATACTCAAAGATTCTTTATGAGGCTTAAAAAACTGCGTCGAATGCTGCCAACCGCGTGAAAATCGGTTCATTCATTCAAAAGTTATTGCGGTTTGAAAATTCAAAAAGTTGTGTTTTATTAAACTGCTATTAGAGTTTTGAGCTTGGAGAGCTCAAAATGACACAATAATCATATTTTTGAGCTCGAAGAGCTCAAAAACGTAATGTGTAATTTTGAGCGCTTAAGCATTATGTACAAAATGAGCGGGAAGTTGCAGGGATGGCCTTTAGAGTCAACCGTCGCCCTAATTTTTTTTTTCAATATCCTTTATTAAGAAGTTGATGTGGCGTTTTCATTGTTGTCGCTTTTCCTTGCTATAGTGAACACCTTGGCAACGGTTACCATAACGACGGTTACCATGGCAACAGTTACTATGACAACGGTTACTATGACAACGGTTACTATGACAACGGTTACTATGACAACGGTTACTATGACAACGGTTACTATGGCATCGGTTAAATATTAATGAGTTAAATTTATGAAAATATTGATTAATTAGATTGTCGATAATAAACATTTTGACAGAAGCGCGCAAAGCGCGTTCGATTTTCTAGTAAAATAAAATAGTCGTGTAATTTTTACATAACAATTTCTGTAATTTTCACATATAATTTTTTCTGTATAATTTTGACGTTAATTAACTAAAGTTTTAATGACACATTAACAAAGTTCTTAAAAATTGTTTTTCATGTTTCGAGAAATCTCATGCAAAAAAGTTAAGATTTTTTATTATATAATTGAAATTAAATGAAGCAGTTATTATTCTTATTATTTAAAATTTGTAATTTTGTTATTGTTATGCAAATTAAATGTTTTTGTTTTTATAATCAACTTGAACGTAAATAGATATTGCTTCTTCGTACTCTTGGTTTAATTTATGCGACGTATTTTCAATTATACCCAATTTATAATGAGTCAGCTTGTTTTGATATTGAATTATGATGTGAATAATTCCATCTCGAGTAAATTTACTATCATTTCAACTGATAAAATATTTTTAAGGATGAATCAGCACAAAATAACTCAATTTCAAATCAAAAAACACTTTTTCAATATTGAACAAATAAAATAAATGCAAAGTATTTAATGTTTATTTAAACTTACTACGTTCAATTTTAAAAGAATGAAAGAAATTAAAATTTTTATATCATTCCAATTTTTAAAGAATTTATCATTTTTCCAGTTTATAAAACAGTTCAATTGATTTACCTCAAAAATGCCATTTTCAATGTAGTCAGTCAGAGGCAACATCCCGATAGATTAAATTACGAACATTTTATCTCCAATTTGCAGTGTTTCAATATTGTATGTAAATAATAATACTAATAATCGTATCATCCATGGAAAAATTTCCACATGACCTCTTTAATTGAATTATTCCATTGAAACAGAATTGATTGAATTTATATCGATACCTCGCGGTTCATTGGATTAGTCATTCATTTATTGACTTCAGTTACCGGAATTGTTTTGAGTTATCGGATAAACTCCTGCGAAAATCCGTTTAGCGATGTTAATAAATTTCAAATTTAATATTCAGTGTTAATCATTATTTTGTAGAACTGACCACTACAAATTTGTAATTATTTAACCAGCAAAGTAAATTTAAACTTCAACCCTATAAACACGAAATTTGACGATGATGTGAAAATTGACCAATTATGCCCTGTAATTATTATTTAAACCAAGTGATTCAATATTTTAGCAATATATGGACTACCTACTAAGTAACGAGAGTGTAAGTGTATTTAATGATAATTTTGTGATTTAATGTTCAATCAATTTTGCGATGTAGAAACATTTACCGGTCATATCGCTCACTGAACAATGTAGCGTTTTGTAGCAATTTACCCTGCGGTCATAATGGTAACAATAATTTGATAAATTCTCGAGTAATCAATAATTATTCTTGACAATAACGTCCATAAATATTTTTCTCTCTTTTTGTATTCTAAACTAAATTCAAAAATTTGCGTAAATATAGAATCATTAATTTATTATTTTTTCTATTTAATATTTGTACGCTTTTTGCGTCATATTCTATAAATGCTAATTTAAATTAGTAGATAATGGAAGTTCAGTAGGACCTTCTTAATTTTGTAATAATAAAACACACCCACGCGCTGAAGCTAGCGAAGAGGGAAATCAATTTATTTTATTAATGTATGAGTAATTTGAATCCACAAAGCTATGCTTTGATTAAAAAATTAATTATTTAAATGCCTAGTATAGAATTTGAACAAAAAACCTTCGTGTCATAAAGTCAAACTTACTAAGTATTTACTCAATAACTCGAAAGCATTATCACGATATTACAAAGTGAAAAAATTCCATAGTTATTTTTTTGTGTGATAATCAATAGTTGATTAATACAATAATAGAATTAATACTGATTGTATAAGTAAGTATAAGTAAGTAACGCAAATCCTAACTTCAATAAGAAATTTCAATTTTTAATATCAGCACACGGAAAGAAAAGAATAGATCTTATTCTTAAAATAGGGCGCGACTTTTGTCACACGTCCTCACCGTTCACCTTAAATAAAAATTATTGTTTTTGAAATTAGAGTCCCGGGAGTCAAGATTTTTTCTCAGAAATTTCCTCCTCTTTAAGGATCTTTTATCCGATTTTTGACATCACTTATAATTATTGAGTTATTTACGAAAAACTGAGATTTTTTATTTTGTTTATGTTTTTTGTTAATAACAAATTGAAATTTTTATTAAAAAAATAAAAAAAGAAAAACATTATTTTTATCGCATCGAATGAGTGATTGTTCATATTTTTATTACAATTTCTAAAATTTTTCTCCGGGAATTTACAAAGCATTTTCACAAAAATTTCCGTTACTATGTAACATAGTAATGATTACTATTCTACATAAGAATAAGATCTATTCTTTTCTCTCCGTGTATACAATGTAAAAAAAAATTATTACGTGAAATTTCTTAATTTGTTTAAATTTAATTATGTTTTATGTATTTTTTAAATTTTTATAAGAAAAGATTTTTGATATGTCCTTATATAATTTTTGATATGTTCAGATATGTAAAGAGGTCATATCAGACCACATATGGACATATTAGACCATATATGGTTTGATATATCCATATGTGGTCTGACATAGTCATAAATACGCATAAAATTAAAAAATTGCTGTGAATTATTCTCTTATTCTCATATATAGCCTGATATGATCATGTATGGCTTTATACGATCATATGTGGTTTTATATGGTCACATGTGTCAATGAAAATAAAGAAAAATCTAATAAATTTTTCGTTTATTTCCATATATATCTTTATATGGCTATATATAACTTGATATGTCTACACTGATAAAAAAATTGACTTGACTTAAGAGCCGAACTCTTGAACCAAGATTACTATTTTGAAGAAAATGATATTCTTGAGTCAAGAGAATAAATTCTTGAGCTAAGAAATTATTCTTGGTCTAAGAAAATTTGTTTGAGTCAAGAATTTATACTCTTGATTCAAGAAAATATTTTTTTTCAAAATGGAATTCTTGGTTCAAGAGTTTGGCTCTTGAGTCAAGTCAATTTTTTTATTAGTGTATATATGGCCTGATACGGTCGTATATGTCCATAAAAATAAAAAAAGTGTAATCAATTTTTCTTTTATTTTCATATATTGCTTCGTATAGCCATATATGATCACATCAAGTCATATATAAACATAAAAGGCCAGATAAAAAAATTGGTCAGATAAGGCCACATCAAAAAAATTTTTTACGGTATGTTTTAATATTTCAATCGAACTATCAATTTTTAACTTCCCGCTAAGAAAATCGAAGATTTTCAAAAATCGGGAAGTTATTGTTTTCACCCCGTTTTGCAAAAATTGAGTTTTCATCAGATCTCGACGTTTTAAGGTCATAGGAAGCTTCCCTGACTACCCCCGCGATGTTGTCACTATGTCTGTATGTATATGTGTGTGCGCGCGCGCGCGCGCGCGTGTGTGTGTGTGTGTGTGTGTGTGTGTGTGTGTGTGTGTGTGTGTGTGTGTGTGTGTGTGTGTGTGTGTGTGTGTGTGTGACTTGCTTATAACTTATAACTTTTGAACGACTAAACCGATCAGAATCTACTAAACGGCGTTCTAAAGAGTTCCCTTAAACTTAGATTTCCTGTGAATTTGAACCGTTTCGGACCGATAGATTTTGAGAAATTTTGAAAAATCTGAAAAAAAATAAGAAAAAAATTTTTTTTGAAAGTGGTTTTTTTAGAATAACTTTTAAACGGCTCTATCGATCAAATTCAAAAACTAATCTGCCCTTAAGCTCAAAAAACCACGCGATCGTCGCTAATCCGGTCAAAATCGGTTGATTCGTTCGAGAGATATCGTGAACGAAAGAAAACCGAAAAAAGTGTTTTTTTGGCATAACTTCGTTATTTCTTCTCGGATCGTTTTTGATGAAATAAAATAATTTTTAGAGCTTAAAAAACCACGTCGATCGCCGTCAAGAACGTAAAAATCAGTTGATTGGTTCGAGAGATATCCTCGATAAAATATTTGGAAACAAGTGTTTTTTTAACATATTTCCGACCTTTTTTGGAATAACTTTTAAACGGATCAATTTCACTGATCAATTTCAAAAACTAATCAGCTATTAGCATGAAAAAATTACGTCGATCGCCGTCAAGCCGGTCAAAATTGGTCAATTTGTTCAAGAGATATCATGAACGAAAGAAAACCGAAAAAAGTGATTTTTGGAAATTACTCCATATTTCCTAGTTTTATCAATTCAAACTTGAAGATTCTTCATGAAACTGAAAAAATTGCGTCAAATGCTGCCAACCGCGTGAAAATCGGTTAATTTATTCAAAAGTTAGTGCGGTTTGAAAATTAAAAAAATATTATTCTATGAAACTTCTATCAGACTTTTGAGCTTGAAAAGCATAGAAAAGCTATTTTTTAAGTTCAAAGAGCTTAAAATAACACATGAATTGTAATTTTGAGCTCGGAGAGCTCAAAAATATCATTAGTGCAATTTTAAGCACCTAGGTATGGAATTAGCGGAAAGTTGCACGGATGGCCTTCAGGGTCTACCGTTTTTCTAATTTTTTATTAACGTCATCATATTTTCAACTTCTTAAAAAAGAATTTTCTATCAATTTCTTGTGGAAACCGAACAATAGAGTACTTTTACGTAATACTTAAATGTTTAATTTCCATTTACAGAACTTCCTTTCAACATCTCAATAAAAAAAATCAGTATTACTAAAGCCTTTCGAATAGTAAATAAATTTTTTTATCTTCTAATTGTAGCATTAATAAAATAAATTATTAGTAAGCCATAAGCGTATTACTTTTGTAAACTTACAATAAATTTAATAAAATTATTAATAGAATTAAACATTACCATAAGAACATTGAAAGGTAACCAGCATATTGTGAAGACCAGGACTACTGTCATCATCATTTTGATCACCTGCAATAAGTTGAATTTTACAATTTTTAATTGATAAATTTCGGGTGAAATTTTCTTAAACCAAAAAACATATTTTTTCAAACTTTTTTTGCTTGATCCAAAATTATCTAATTCTTTAAAAGATTTCCATGGTTATAGATTTTTTTTTCTTGAATCAAGTTAATATTTTAAGTTCCGTTTTTTCAGATTTTTTTTGCAAAGTTAAAATAATCCAATTATTCTCAATAATAAAATTATTTCTTACTTTTTGTAAGCGAATTAAAATTTGAAGCGTGCACTTTGATAGTTTATCATATTTTACATGTTTTACGTAAAGACTAAAATTATTCCCACGCTGATTTTTATAAAAACATTTAAACCTTAAGTACATTTTTAGAACAAATACGCAGTGAGCATTGACGTTAATTTAATACAAACTTATTTACATGAGTAACTCTGCAAATTTATTTGAATTTCCTCCAGATTTCATGAAACTATTTTTACAACGCAAGGTCAACGGACATCAGTCGCATTAAGTTTAAAAGCTTGTTACACTGACGTATAAAAAATTAATTATGTTAATTTCTGTTCTATTTTTGTGTAGAAGTTCCTGATTTAAGTGACATGAATATTCTAAAGAGTGAATACAATCTTTATTAAAGCTCAAGATTTGCTGCTTGTTCTACTGAGTAAAGTTCAACGCAGTCAATAGTCTTCACTTGATTATTTCATGCAAGACATTATTGAACCGATGATATAATATGTTATAATATAATAACTAAACTTCACAAAAATAAATGCGACTTGAAAATATCACAAAATTAGAATGAAGCCGAAAACTAATATAATAATTACAACATGCTCTCTAGAGATTAAGCTAATCAGATTCTGCGTCTCAAAATTCGCATTCTGAAGTTTCCTCAATCAATAAGTTTGAAACTTTACGAAGAATATAATTTATAATACAATGATAATAGGAAATACCAAATTTTACAGTTTCGAATGTATTTTTAGTTGCATGAAACTTGAAACTCGAAGTTACTTATTATTTTTCAACTGTTTTTTATTGAGAAATTAATAGCTAATAACTGAAACTTTCAAAATTCCCATTAAACGGTGATGCATTTTTTAGTTTTATGAGAACAAATGAATTCTTCATTGGAAGAATTAGATTGAAAGTATGAGCTACTAACTATCGAGAGTAATAAATATATTGTGAATTACTACAGCTCAACCTGTAATTCTCAAACTCTTAAGCTCAGTTAACAAAATGTAAAGAATTTATACGAAAAATTACAGAGTGAGATATTAAATGTGAAAACGAAATTAAAAGGTTGAAACTTTTTACTCTTAAGAACTGAAAATCTAGGTATAAATTTAACTTTTCTGTTATAAAAATTTTCCGTGTATAAAAAACACTTTTAAACAAACAGCCATGTAGTGATGTAATTTGCAGATAATTCGAATTACTTATAGTGACTGCCCGAGTCAAAATTAAAACACTAATTTGAGCCTCAAAAGCCTACTTTCTTTTGATGTTGTGCCTACCGCTGAATGTGAAATACTATTTTGACCCTCAATATACTTAAAATAGGGTATGGAGGCTAAAATTAGTGTTTTAGAATAATATATTCAACCTCCAAAACCTAGGATCGCTTTGAACAACTTTTTTGCGGTACTTCAGCCTACTAAGAGCATAAGTAGGTTAATTTTACGATTTTATGGAACATAGAATTTCGTCAGTTGAAAACATTAACTAAGCCCAGTTTTGGACTTAGAATTTTTCAACTTTATGCTCTCAATAAAATTTTCAAAGTTTTTACTTTAACTTTGAATGTGAAAAACTAAAGTTTAAAAATTTAGTTAAAATATGATATGTTAGTAGCAATAAGTATATGGACTTAGGGTAATATAAACATATATCAGATAAATTTATTACACTGTTTCAAACTCAAAAGTTCATTAGTAGAGAAAGTTAAAAAAAGTAATCGTAATTTCAATACCACAAATAAACAGTACTATTAATTATTTCATTCAATTTCACAACATTAAATTCAACTTATTATTCTTATTCTTTTGTATTTACTGGCTTAGCGATTAATAATCGATTATTTACTTTCATAGATCTATCGAAGTATATCGATATGCAAAAAGATTTTAAAATTTTAGCACATTATTTAATGATCAAAATTTCTTATTTGTCTTCTTAACTTTTAATAAAAATACATTATTGAATAAATAACAAAATAATTCTAATTTATTGGATTTTTTATCCTTTATTATCTGAAACAATTATAATTCTCAAAAATCTGAATGGAAATTAATGAAGATATCTAATTTACTCTTGTACAATGTGACAGTAAGAAAAGAAAGAAGTAATATCAACTCCGATTGGTTTTGCGTTAATCAAATGATTATTTTCAACGGCAAAAAAACAATTAGATTCACTCATTTTTTTACACGAAAAAAAGTAAACTGTAATAAATAATAAGGTAAAAGCCCCAATTATTGACACTATAAGAGACAAACTTATGATTTCATTTTTTTTAAGCAATCAAATGTCAATATCGTTGAATTTTATTTGTGGTAATGTCTCAAGTAATGTTTTTACTAATCAATTTCTTTTTTTTAAATGATAATCAGTGATATTTACTAATTAATTTTAAATAATTAAATAGACTATCCGGATACACCAATTATTGATAGGTTAAAAAACTGATTGATCTAATTATTGACATACCTTAGCCCCAATTAATGACACCTATACTGTGCATGTGTCGAATTATCTGCTTATTTTTATTTATCAAAACTCATTGTTAAGTAATCAATATTATTAAAGTTTATTAATAATAATTTCCATTAGATTGATTACTATTAAAAATGTAAAAATCAATTTAAAAATAATGCATTGAATCAGAAGAGTTCAAACTCTTACAGTAAATTTTTTAGGCCCTGATTAAACAAAATGATTTGAAATGATTAAAAATTATTCATTTTTTATTCATTTTTAACTTCCCGCTAAGAAAATCGAAGATTTTCAAAAATCGGGAAGTTATTGTTTTCACCCCGTTTTGCAAAAATCGAGTTTTCATCAGATCTCGACGTTTAAAGGTCATAGGAAGCTTCCCTGACTATCCCCGCGAGGTTGTCACCGTGTCTGTATGTATGTGTGTGTGTGTGTGTGTGTGTGTGTGTGTGTGTGTGTGTGTGTGTGTGTGTGTGTGTGTGTGTGTGTGTGTGTGTGTAAGTATGTGAACCGCTTATAACTTTTGAACGGCTTGACCGATTTCATCGCGGTTGGTGCCATTCGAAAGGGCTTGACCAAACTTAGATTTTTAAAACTATTTGGAATGATTCAGATCAATAGACTTTGAGAAATCTTAAAAAAAACTGAAAAAAAATTTTTTTTCAAATGTGGTTTTTTTGAAATAACTTTTAAACGGCTTAAAGGTTCAATTCCAAAAACTAATCAGCTCTTAACCTCAAAAAACCACGTCGATCGCCACCAGTCCGGTCAAAATCGGTTGATTCATTCGAGAGATATCGTGAACGAAAGAAAACCGAAAAAAGTGTTTTTTCGGAATAACTTCAAAATTTCTAGCGCGATCAATTCAAAATTTAAGATTCTTTGTGAGGCTTGAAAAACTGCGTCGAATGCTTCTAACCGCGTAAAAATCGGTTTATTCATTCAAAAGTTATTGTGGTTTAAAAATTCAAAAAATAGTGTCTTATCAAATCTCTATCAGACTTTTGAGCTCGAAGAGCTTTAAAGCATAGGAAAGCAATATCTTTGAGCTCGGAGAGCTCAAAATAACCCATAAATTGTATTTTTGAGCTCGAAGAGCTCAAAAACGTCATTGGTGCAATTTTAAGCGCTTACGTATGGAATTAGCGGGAAGTTGCAGGGATGGCCTTCAGGGTCAACCGTTTTCCTAATTTTTTATCATACCGAATCATGTAAATCATTTTAGAAAGTTCACAATTAATCATTATAAATCATTTCAAATACTGAGAAATTGACAGAATATAAAATGATTAATAATGATTAAAATTTTTCAATCATATCAAATCATTTCTAATCATAAAATACTCCGTATAACTTCTGTCACCTCTTATGATTTAAAATGATTCAGTTAATATTAAAAATTTTTAATCATTTTCAATCATTTATAATCATAAAATAATCGTTGAATTCCTGATATCTGTAATGATTGAAAATGATTAAGTTATGATTGAAAATTTTTAATCATGTCGAATCGTTTTTAATCATAAAAAACTGTTGAAATTTTTGTCTATTGAATGATTCAAAATGATTGCGTTAGGATTAAAAATTTTTTATCATGTCAAATCATTTCGAATCATAATATATTCCGTGAATTACCGTCACCTCTTATGATTTAGAATGATTCAGTTAGGATTAAAAATTTTTAATTATATGGAATCATTTCTAACCATAAAATAATCGTTGAATTTCTGACTTCTACAATGATTGAAAATGATTGTTATGATTGAAAATTTTTAATCATGTCGAATCGTTTTTAATCATAAAAAACTTTTGAAATTTTTGCCTATGAAATGATTCAAAATAATTGCGTTAGGATTAAAAATTTTTAATCATGTCGAATCATTCCTGATCATGAAATACTTCGTGAATTTCTATCACCTGTTATGATTTAAAATGATTCAATGAGTATTTCGAATTATTAATCATGTGCAATCGTTTTAAATTATGATATAAGGGGTTAATTTCGGTTATCTATAATGATTAAAAAGGATTATGTTAAGATTAAAAATTTGCAATCATGACAAACCATTTCTAATAATGAATTATTTTTGAAATTTTTGTCGCTTCAATGATTCAAAATGATTACGTTACGATTGAAAATTTTTAATCATACACGGATAAAATTGAATAATTGGGCTAATTATACTAAATTTTTAATTCCAATCATTTAGGATGATTAAAACGTCACTTTTGTCACACGGCCACGCCGATGCTAAAATACGACAGCAGTTGCGCGGAACCCTATTTTCAACATTAAATAAAAATTATTGTTTTTGAAGCTAGAGTTCTAGATGTCGAGACTTTTTTTCAGAAATTTCCTTCTCGATAAGAATCTTTTTTTTCCGTTTTTTTGGTTTTACCTATAGTTATTGAGTTATTTACGAAAAACTAAGATTTTTTATTTTGTTTATGTTTTTTGTTAAAGGGACCCAAACCCTGTGGTCTGACGGTATAAAATTTAGGCTATTTTAGTAAATGTTATTTCCATATGAAGGTAATGCCTAATGCTTTTGAATTTTTTTTACAGTTATTCTATTTCTTATTAGTCCTTCGGCTGAAGAGGGAATCCTGTATGCACTTTTAGGTCCCCGAGTTCTGATAACTGATATTTACGTATTTTTGCCGAGGATTACGAAAAACTACACAGTAAAAAATATTGTGTAAAATCAACACAGTTTGTGTGGTAAAAACGGTTGACACGAAATTTGTGTTGAAATTTCGACACAAACTTTGTCTTACTCCTTTTTAACACAAAGATTGTGTTGAAATATCGCCACAAGAGGGCGCAAAGAATCTTACACTTTTAAAGTGTCAATCTTAACACAAAATAAATGTTAAATAATTTTATTTATTCTAATCAACTGTTTCACACTCATAAAATAATTTTTTTTTATTTCCTCAACTGCAGTAAATAATATTTATTAAAAAAAGTTTTTTTTTTTTTTTATTATCTAGATTTTAATGAAACATCAACAATTACCGAATGTAAATAATTGTAGGAAAAATTTTAAATAATTAAATCAAAAAATTTATAGGTTTTAGAAATGAAGCAGCAAATTAAAAAATATAATTGTCTTTATTATTTAATAATATTTATCATATTTTCACATTAGATTATAAGAAATAATTAGTTATGATAATAGAGTGATCTTCATTAAACCTATGCAGTTTCCAACTTTTAATATAAAAGACACAACTCTTTTACGGTTGGTGTCACTTAAAAGACCTCGATCATTGTATTCTTTTATTAAATCAGAGCCATGTGGACTATTAAGAATTAATTTTTCCAATTCCTGTTAAAAAAATTAGAAGTTTAGTATATACAAATAACTATTTTTTTTATAGAAAAAAATCAGAAACTTTAAAATAAATATTTAAAAAAATTATAAAAATGTATTAGATAATTTACCTTCTTGGTAAGAACTCTAAGTAGTTGATCGGATTCTAGTTTAGGTTTTTTAGCAGGGATGCTTTGAAATTCTTCTCCAATTAAGTTACTGTCGTTACTTGAAGATGTACAAGCAATTTCGACCACTGACAACGAATGAGGTGTTATTGGCAATTCGAATTCAACAACTTCATCTAGTACATTGAAATTTGTCAATGAATAATTTTATGTGGGATATGTTTAATTAAAAAGTAAATTTGAATAAACTTACTTCCCTGGATTTAAGTGTTAGCACATTTAATTTTCAAAATCACACTGTTTGGACTGGCAAGAACGTCGCCGACGAGATCGCATCTAGTCTAGCATCGTTTGAATCGACAAAGAAAAAATCCAAATTATTCAAGTTCGAGAATACCTCGTGAACTGCAATGAACAATAACTTTATAATAATAGACAATTAAAATTTGAAATTTGAAAGTTTCTGAAAATGACGATTAACCATTCAAAACAAAGTCGTTAAGCGTAACAGGCAAATTTAGTTTGGCTCAAAATTTAGTACTATTCCACTTCAGAATAAACATAACAGTCACTTTTTGATTTCGATTTACATAAAATTTTTCATTGTTAGATGAATTACCACTCATCTAAAAAAAAATAAAACTTACGTAAAAATAAATTGAAATATTGTATACTTGGTATAAAAAAAAAAAAAAAATATGAGCCGTCATGGGACGCCTGTCAGATGTGAAACATCGTGTGTGTACAAGTAATATGCATAAAAGATAATATTATTACAGGAATTAAATATAGCCTAATGAAAAAATGAAGTATTACGAATTTCTTACAGAAAATGGTAACTTTATTTAATAAACATTTATTTACATGTGATATAAAAATTCGATATTAATATCAAGTGGCCACAATTTAAATATTTTCATCTGTGACTTCAGTAATAGTTATATTCGATGTTTCCTCTGCCGGTATTACTGTGACGATTGGTCGATGATAACTAAAGTACGTTACAAAAGTATTGGATGAAACATTATCAAGATATCTCACAAATACAGCATCTATTGTTGTTCCATATTTGGTAGTAGATTCTCTTGGAAGTTTGTTGATTTGCAATTGAAATTCTTTTTGAAGAAATGTCATTAATGGCATTGATTCAGCTCTTGCAAAATTTACATTAAAATCTCCAGTTAAAATTAATGGTAGTTTATGTTTATTCGTTTTAAAAATTATTGAACCTCTTTGACTATAAGGAAATAACCTTTTATGTAAAAATGAAATTATATGATCCATTTTGTTATTAGGTGAAATGTATACTACAATCATAATTAATTCACTTCCGTCTTCTAGTTTAACATGTGGAGCACACATATCACCAATAGATGTTTGGGAAACATGAACTTCTGTAGCATTTTGAACTGCTAGATCCATGTTGAGTGTAGTAACATGTGAAGTGTTGTTGTTTTTGTAAATGGCCACTCCAGTGGCCAGATCTAAGATAAAAATTAAAATAGTCTGGTACTATTCAATTAATAAAGTCTTACACAACATTGATAGTATGCCTTGTGTTTAACTGATCAGGGTGGCGTCCAGTTTCAATAATAATATTTTGTGATCCCTGTGATGATTGTTGGGAACTGAAATATTTAAAAAAATATGATATTAAAATACACAAAAAAAAAAAAAATTTTGAGTGTGGCTTCAATATACTCATGAACTCAAATCTTAGTTAATTATTGCAATATATGACTAAAGATTTGCAAATATAAATTTTATTAATAAATTTTTCCATATTAATTCCGTCATGAATAATAAAAAAATAATTAATTGAAGATAATATTAATATAATTTATATAATTACTAATATGATTAATATGAATATAATTAATTAAATATAAAAATATAATAATTACATTTATGGACACTTGAAAAATACGATCTACTTACTGATGACTTGGTAGTATGCCATAGTGTAGTTTCACTTTCTTTGCACAAGGTTGATCACTTTGATCTTCTGAGTTATCATTATCACACATATTTTATTGTCAAAAATTAAAATAAAAATGTTTCACATCAAAATTAAATAAAACGCAGGTTATGTGTACCGTAGTAAGCAACAACGTCGAACTGAGTGAGAAGCCACACCGTACACTCTACTACATATAATATATATATATATGTATACCTCAGTATAGCGTGGCGACCCGTTGCCACACCGTACACTCTACTACACATAAAATATATATATCTATACCTTAGTATAGCGTGGCGACCCGTCGCCACGGCAAGCGTCGCCACGCCAACAATTCGGTTTACAAGTGAGCCTATAGATGTTTCACATCAAAAAATTTTAATAAAAAAAATCAATAACTAGCAGTTAAAAAATTCAGAAATTTTAATTTATAATTATCATAAATTTTACAGAAAATATTTTTTTAATATCTGCTATTAAGAGTACTTTATTTTATAAAAACAAATTTTAAGGTTATATTAGAAGAAAGAAAGGTTATCTACAGTATTCAGAAATTTCAATAATAAATAAATAATAATTCACCGTTGATTACATCAATTTTTGTGTTCGTATTATAAACTCACTTTATTGTTAATTTTTAAATTAAGTAACTCTATTATTAACACTCGAAACACCAACAAAATAGATGCCAATGACGCTCACTTTGTGAAAACGATTGCCGCGTAAAGTAAAGAACCGACGCGCTGTTAACACAAAGTTAATGTTATATTGATGGAGATTTTGACACAAACTTTGTGTTAATTCCACAGTAACATACAAAATGTGTTAATGTAGAGTGTATAACACATTTTTATGTTACAAAATAAAGTGACACAAACTTTGTGTTATTTTAACACACTACAATTTTCAACACAAACCGTTTTCGACACAAATACACAATATTTTTACTGTGTAGGTTATTTTGCTCGCCGATGGTAAGTTTAATTGTTAATAACAATTTAATTGTTTAAACCGCTGTAACTCAAAAACGGCTGATTTAACGGGAAAGTTTAATAGAAAAAAATGTTTAAAATAAAGAAACCAACAAAAAATGTCCTAATCATTTTTTTGATGAAATGAATATTTTCGAAGATATCGTGAAAAACGACATATAGCGGTCGGACCTCTCTGTCGCGCGCACGCATCTCATGGATTATCGAGAGAAAACAGGCAGAAAAATAGAAACGGAAAAAATTAAATTCTCGGTGTCCACTAGATATTCAAAAGGAAACTTATGGAAACCATAAAGTAGACACTATAGAAGATTTCCAGACCAATAATCAATCGATCAACCCTATGGACACCGAGTAAAAGCCCCATAAAGGGCGTTTTTTGACTTATTTGTCAGAAATTTTACTTTAAAAATTCCATCCTCGGTGTCCACTCGAGATTGAGAAAAGTAACTCAAAGAAATCGTAGAGTAGAGTCTACTGAAAATTTATAGACCCAAAATTGATCGATCAACTCTATAGACACCGAGTATCAGCCCCACCCGTGAAAAAATATTCTGATCAGGCTTGATATGAGCTGATAAGGCCATATAAAAATTTTTGATATGTTCATATCTGGCCTGATATGATCTGATATGTCCATATTTAATTTTTGATATGTCCTGATATGGCCTGATATGAAAATTGGCCATATCAGGCCTGATCAAGCCTTATCAATTTGATATGTCTATATCGGACTTGATATAGCTTGATATGCTCATATCTAATTTTACATTATTTTTAATAGTTCCTGATATGCCCTGATATAACCTTATAAAGTTATATATACTTTGATAAACTTGAAAAAAAAATCCCTGATCAGGGTTGATATAACTTGATATGGATTCATATGGTCTGATATACTCATACCCTTACCAGCACA
Organism: Cotesia glomerata; assembly: GCF_020080835.1. Taxonomy (NCBI): domain Eukaryota; kingdom Metazoa; phylum Arthropoda; class Insecta; order Hymenoptera; family Braconidae; genus Cotesia; species Cotesia glomerata. The sequence goes on from NC_058162.1 coordinate 9,458,827, forward strand.
TAAGTAGTCTTATGTACTCATATAAAGGCATACCCGAATAAAAAAAAACTATTTATCATTATATATGATTCATATCTAATTATATAGAAGCATATGTAATTCATTTATAATTATATAGATGTATATATAATTCATATAAAATTATATATGAATCATATAGAATTCTATATAATTTTTTTTACTCCAGTGAGTATTTTGTGATTACCATAACACATTCTCTTTTTCTATCTAAGAGTCTGTTACTCTAATGATTAACAATCTTTTAATATATAGTATTTTTCGGATGAAATAATAGGAATTAAAAAAATTTTATTTCACAAAAATTATTAATTTAGTAAAGTTAAAAAATTGTTAGCCAGGCCCTCCAGCAATATATAGTTCCATATACTAAACAAATAATTCCATTAAAATTTAAGCTTTCAATTCTCATTTTACCTCGATTATTTTTTTAATTTCAAAGAAATTATAAATTTTAAAGCAACGAAGTACCTGAACAATATATCGTAGAATCATTTTTGCGATTTCATGTATACATAGATAATTTTATAAATCTACATATAGATACCATTATTATATATAAATATTGACAGTTAATAATTAATAAATTAGATAAAAAATTTTGTTCACTACGAATCGATCATGTATACGGTTCTCATAACTTTTAGTTATAATAAACTGTGTTCTCCAAGTAAGTCTCTTAGGTAAACGGGTAGTGAATTAGTCTTCAAGCAGTAGGTCCCCGGTTCGATTCCCACTGGTGCCGATTTTTTTCCTATGGAAATACTTATATATAATTATACCTAATTATATATAATTATATAGGGACATTTTTCATTTATAATTATGTAATATAATGATATATCATTTTTTTCCGGGTGCGGGTACCTAGTCTGCTATACTTATATCAAGGCATATATAGTCTGATATGGCTAATTTCCATATCAGGCCTGATATGGACGGGTTATATCAGGCCTAATATAGTCTGATCAGAAAATTTTTTCACGGGCATAAGATGTGAATTTTGTCTTATTTGTCGGAAATTTGACTTTGAAAAATTCAATCCTTGGTGTCCACTCGAGGTTAAGGAAAAAAATTCATAGAAATCATAGAGTAGAGTTTACTGAAGATTTCCAGACCCATAATTGATCGATTAACCCCATTGACACGGAGTAACAGCCCCATAAGGCGTTTTCGAACTTATTTGTCAAAAATTTGACTTTAAAAATTCAATCCTTGGCGTCCATTCGAGATTAAAAAGAAACTCATAGAAATCATAAAGTAAAGTCTACTAAAGATTTCTAGACACATAATTAATCGATCAACCCCGTAGACACCGAGTATCAGCCCCATAAGATGCAAATTTTGTCTTTTTCGACGAAAATTTGACAATAAAAATTCTATCCTCGGTGTCCACTCGAGATTAAACAGAAGGAACTCATAGAAATCATAAAGTAGAGTATACCGAAGATTTTAATACCCATAGTTAATCGATCAACCCCATTGACAGAGAGTACCAGCCCCATAAAAGGCGTTTTTGTATTTATTTGTCAAAAATTTGACCTTAAAAAATTTACTCCTCGGTGTCCATTCAAGGTTAAGGAAAAAAACTCATGGAAATCATAGAGTTGAGTCTACCCAAGATTTTCAGACCCATAATTAATCGATCAACCCATGTAGACATCGTGTATCGTCCACATAGGATGTAAATTTTGTCTTATTAGTCAGAAATTTGACTTCAAAAATCTTAATCTTGAGTGGTCGCCAAGAAACGAACTTAAAAAAACAAATTTCCATCAAATAAGATAAAATTGTCATCTGATAAGGCAGATACTCGATGTCTATGGGGTTGATCGATTAATTATGGGTCTGGAAATCTCGGGTAGACTCTACTCTATGATTTCCATGAGTTTTTTCCTTAACCTTGAGTGGACACCGCCCTGATTAAAATTATTGATTGAATAAAATTGAATTGGATATGATTTCAATTATTTTCAACAAGTTGTATTTCACGATTGATTCAGCTCAGGCAAAAATGAATTTTTCCGAATAGATAAATAGTTTAAAGATTTTAAACCTTTTTAAGTATAAAAAAAAATTAAGAAAAATTCAAATATTTAATTGTGTTCAATGGATTTGAATAGATAAATAGTTCATGAATTTGGATATAATGCGGAATTAAAAAAAAATAGAGAAAAATAAATGATTTTAAATTGTTCTCAATTGTTATCAATGAATAAATAAGCCTTTATATCCCCTGATTAAAATTATTGATTGAAAACAATTGAAAAAATTTTGAATTGATTTTAATTTTTACATAAAATTGAAAAATATTGACTGAAATTGAGACATTCGAGAATTGAATTTTTTCAATAATTAGAAGCCAAATAAGAAACTATTCAAAAAAATTCAGACTTCTTTAATTTCAATTGCTTTGAATTCCGAGCATCGAATTGAAAAATATTCAAAACAATTCAAACCAAAAAAAAAATTGAATCTTTCTCAACATTTACTAGTAAAATTGAAAATTATTGAAAAATGATTAAAATTTTATGGTTCCAATTACTTTGAATACTGAGTGAATATGAATTTTCAGTTCCACGATTTTATGAATAATTCAAACAAATTAAAAAAACTCGAAGAATTGAATTGTTTTCTATTTCTTCCAACAAGTTAATATATTTTTAATTTGTGATTTTATGAATTATTCAATCGAATTTAAAGAAATTCGATTGATTGTATTGTTTTCTATTTTTCCCAACAAATAAACGGATTATTGAATTTACGATTTTATGACTAATTCAAACAAATTTAAACAAACTCGAAAAGTTGAATTGTTTTCTATTTCTTCCAACAAATTAATATATTATTTAATTTGTGATTTTGTGAATTATTCAATCGATTTTAAAGAAATTCGATTGATTGTATTGTTTTCTAATTTTCCCAACAAATAAATGGATTATTCAATTTAAGATTTTATGAATAATCTAAACGAGTTCAAAACTTCAAATTATTTTCTATTTCTTCCAATAAATAAATAAATTTTTCAATTTACTATTGTACGAATAATTCAAACAAATTTGGACAGATTCAAAACTTCGAATTATTTTTTATTTCTTCCGACAAAGAAATAAATTTTTTAATTTACGATATTATGAAAATTTCAAGCGAATCTAAACAAATTTAAGATATTGAATTGTTTTCTATTTTCCACAATTAATAAATAAGTCATAAATTGAGGGTTCTTTGAATAATTTCAATACATTGGAATAGATTGTAAATTTCAAGTTATATTAATAACTTTCTGTGATACATAAATTAATATTAAGGTTATAATCAAGCACAAACATTCAATAGTTTTTAATTTTAAAAAATGAAATAAATTCAAAGAATAAAATAAATTAGTTGTAGCTAAACATAAATAATTCAATAATAAAAAAATCATTCTGATAATTCATCACTCTCGCTCCCAGCTGGGTATCGCAAAAGTCGATATTTATTTTGATTCTTAGTAACATCTTTTATTTGATCATGCTCTTCTTCATCTTCGGTTTTACCATCTTCTTTTTCATTGTCAGAACTGCCTTTGTCTTCATAATTGTCAATAATTTATGATAGTGAACGGTATTCGAATGATGAATTTATTCAGACAAAAAATCAAGAAAACAATACTGTGTTAACATTAAATGTAAACCTCGATGGTGCCCCTCTATTTAAAAGCGGAAAACATAGCTTTTGGCCAATTCAATGCATTATTAACGAAATCCCTCAAAAGCTCCGCCATAAATATATGCTTTTAGCTGGATTATGGTACACATCGATTGAACCAAAAGCTGATTTCATGAATTTGTATTTGGATACATTTATAAAAGCAAATTCAAAAGCTGACAGCCAAAGGTTTACAAATTATTTCTAAAAGCGGAAGTATTAAAACCTACTTTGTGAAAATTTTTGCTTTTCCTGTGGATTCAGTAGCTCGGCCTGTGTTGCAAAACAGACTGCAATTTAACGGATTCTTCGGCTGTAGTTGGTGCTATCAGCGTGGAACAACGACTTCGAAGGTGATGAAATATCCATTAACAGCTGATATTCCAAAGGATCGAGATCATGACAGCTATCTAAAGGACGTAGAAAAGCACAAAAAAGACATTCAGAAGCTCCGAAAAACAAAAAAAAACGAAAAATACACAGTTCATGGTATTAAAGGTTCTAGTATTCTGTCTTCACTTCCGGAGTTTGATTGTGTTTGGGGATATCCTCACGATTACATGCATGGAGTGCTACTAGGTGTGGAGCGTCAACTCTGGAACAAGTGGAGCAAAAAATTTTTATCACCGGACCAAAGAAAATTAATTAATGCTCGGTTAACGAATATCAAGCCAACTAACGAGATTCATCGAACTCCACGAATATTGATCAAAAAACAATCATGGAAAGCAACAGAATGGCGTTCTTGGTTATTGTTTTATAGCATCCCCGTATTAAGCGGAATATTACGGCAAGATTTACTCGACTCATACAAATTATTCGTCTCAAGTATCTTTACACTTCTCTCAGTGAACATAACTGAAGATGATTTGCTAAGATGTGAAATGAATCTACTCCAATTTGTATATGATTGCCAAAACTTTTATGGGGCTAAATTTATGACATTTAATGTTCATTCTTTATTGCATATGGTACAGAGTGTACGGAAAAATGGTCCATCATGGGCAACATCGACGTATGCATTTGAAAACAATATTTACAATTTGAAACAAAAAGTTACTGGTCCAAATGGTCCAATAAATCAAATGGCAAATAGGACATTACGTAACAATAACTTTCAAATAATACTACACGATGAATGTAACGAAACATGTCGGCAATTTTGTACTAATATTATGGATACCAAACGAGAGAAGATATCAAGGTCAGTACGGTCAGTAAATGGCGCGATATTGTTAGATGACGTAATTGGAGAAGCTCCGAAAAGCTCTGTTTCTTATTATAATCGATGCCTATACAAAGAGAGAATGTATCATGGTCAGCTGTATACTCAAGCCAAGAAAACGAATAATTCATTTATTCGGTTGACAGACGGAAGAATGGCTCAAATTATTCGATTTTTATCGGAGAATAATTTAGCATGGATGAAAATTCTTATTTTAGAAACCGAAAAAGTGGAAGGATGTGACCATCTATGGAGAATTTGGAACCGTAAACCTGAAAAAGTGAAATTACCTGTAACCGTCATACAAAAAAAGATGATATATATGTCTATTAAGGCCCTAACTCACAAAGAAAACAATTTAAACTATTTAACCATACAGCCAAATGATTTTGAAGTACAGTAAAAAAAAAAAGTTCATTTTCAATTTGCTATTAAGGAATGTTTCACTGTATATAAATGTAAAATAATCAAGTAAAGTTAAGTGATAATTACTGTAAGATTTTTTATTTTAGTCTTGTATTATTTATGTAATTAAACACATAAAGAATAAATAAGAAATATAAACTAATTGACAGTAGTGCAATTCCCCGTAGTTCCTGACGACTAGCATTATTTAGATACTATAAGACTAGAAAAAATTCTTCTTCTTAAACTAATTTCAATATGATAAATTGATGGTAAGATAGAGAAAATAAAATTTCGACATTAAGTTTTATTTACTGATAGAAAAAAATTGGAAATTATTAAAAATTATAAATGAATATTAATAATTTTTATTCAAAGAGTAATCGGATATCAAGTGTTAATTATTTGTAAAAGAAATTGAAAAACATTCGAAATTGCGAATGAAATTCAATAATTTTTCATTTAAAAAGCAATCAGATATTAAATTCGATTTAGTTATAGAAAACAATTGAAAAGTATTCAAAATCACAAATAAATGTGAGTAATTTTTTATTCACTGTACGACCGGATATCGAATATTAATTATCTATTAAAAATTATTCGAAGGCATAGGAAATCGCAAATGAAATTCAAAAATTTTTTTTCAAGAAGTAATCAGATTTTAAGTTTTATTTATTTATAAATAATGATTGGTAAGTTTTCAAAATTACAAGTAAATTTCAATAAATTTTTATTCATAGCATGATCGGATGTAAAGTTGCATTTATTAATAGAAAACAATTCAAAAGTATTCAAAAATACAAATAAATTTCAATTATTTTATATTTACAGTACGAATGCATATCACGTTGTATTTATTTATAAAAAAAAATTGGAAAGTTTTCAAAATCACGAATGAATGTGAATAATTTTTTATTCACTGTACGACCGAATATCAAATATTAATTATCTGTTAAAAATTATTCGAAGCCATTGGAAATTGCGAAGGAAATTCAATAATTTTTTATTTAAAAAGTAACCAGATATAAAGTCTTATTTATTCATAGAAAATAATTGAAAAGTATTCAAAATTACGAGTACATTTCAATAAATTTTTATTCACAGTGTGATCAGATGTATGTTTGCATTTATTCACAGAAAACAATTCAAAAGTATTCAAAAATACAAATAAATTTCAATAATTTTATATTTACAGTACGAATGCATATCACGTTGTATTTATTTATAAAAAAAAATTGGAAAGTTTTCAAAATCATGAATGAATGTCAATAATTTTTCATTTTCTGTACGACTGGATATCAAATATTAATTATCTGTTAAAAATTATTCGAAGGCATTGGAAATTGCGAATGAAATTCAATAATTTTTTATTCAAAAAGTAACCAAATATGAAGTCTTATTTATTCATAGAAAATAATTGATAAGTATTCAAAATTACGAGTACATTTTAATAAATTTTTATTCACAGTATGATCGGATATTAAGTTGCATTTATTCATAGAAAACAATTCAAAAGTATTCAGAAATACAAATAAATTTCAATAATTTTATATTTACAGTACAACCGGATATAAAGGCTTATTTATTCATTGATAACAATTGAGAACAATTTAAAATCATTTATTTTTCTCTATTTTTTAATTCCGCATTATATCCAAATTCATGAACTATTTATCTATTCAAATCCATTGAACACAATTAAATATTTGAATTTTTCTTAATTTTTTTATATTTAAAAAGGTTTAAAATCTTTAAACTATTTATCTATTCGGAAAAATTCATTTTTGCCTGAGCTGAATCAATCGTGAAATACAACTTGTTGAAAATAATTGAAATCATATCCAATTCAATTTTATTCAATCAATAATTTTAATCAGGGTTATAAGAGCTCTAACTTCGACAGAATTTTTTTCACTATTTCTAACAATATGTATTTTCGATATAATTAAGAAACATAAAATTTTTCGCTTTCGTGAAACTATCTAATTTTTACATGTATATTTAATGTAATCAAAGATAAAATAAATGATTAATATAATAATTAAATAATTCAATCAGTTCTATTCATGTGTGTTTTGTATTGTACAGTGAACAATGCCAACAAAACGCAAAGGGGCCAATTTGAGCCGTGATACAAATAAATCTAGAAGCATTCGAAATAGAAGAGCCCAAAAGAAAAGAAAGAACAAGTTCAGGAAAAAAATACTGGAGCGCGTGTGAGAATGGCGCAATTGCGTCAAGAACAATCAGACGATACACGAGCTGAACGCAATGAAGTCATGAGATTAGAACAACGACAATCACACCGTTTTACTGTCAATAGACGCAGAGCGAATGACCAACAACGCCAACAGGCACATCGAGCATTTGTAGCTACATCATTTCTGCGTCTAGCATTCCAGTATGAGCCCGATATTGAATATTATGCTCATTCAAAAGTAGTAATTGGTGCTATGGACAAAGAATGCCCGTATTGTCATGCTTTGAAATTCAAAAATGAACCAGCCGGGATGTGTTGCGCGTCAGGGAAGGTACAACTACCTGTAATTAAAACACCACCGGAACCATTGAACGGTTTGCTCATCGGCACACATCCAGATTCTAACGTGTTCCTGAAATCCATTCGAACATTCAACTCATGCTTTTAAATGACATCGTTCGGAGCAACAGAAATGGTTCAAAATACTAATGCAAATGGTCAACAATACAAATCTACATTTAAAATCAGAGGGCAAGTTTATCATAAAATAGGCTCATTGCTGCCAATGCCAAACGAACCACATAAATTTTTACAAATCTACTTTATGGGCGGCGAGGACTCCGGAAGCGCACTAGCCAATCGGGTGGATGCACGTTGTGGTTACAATAACCTTGATTCATTTTTTGCTAGACGCATCGTCAGCGAGCTGGATGCTCTATTGAACGAGCACAACGAGTTGTTGAAAATATTCAAATCACATATGCACAAATTAGAAAGCGATAATCACGCTATTGTTATTAATCCTGATAAAACACCAGCTGGAGAACACATTCGTAGATTCAATGCGCCTGTTGCTGACGACGTTGCTTAAATCATGATTGGCGATCGTACAGGTGCACGAGAAATTATGATTCGTAGGAAAAGTAATAATCTTCAGTTCATTGCTGATACACACCGTTCATATGACGCTCTCCAATATCCGCTAATCTTCTGGAAGGGACAAGACGGATATAGCATAAATATTAAACAACGAGATCCCGTATCAGGTACTTCATTTATTATGAATTTGATTATTACACTTTTAACAAAACAATTAAATTATTAAACGCAATTAACTTAAATTAATATTTATGAATATATTATTACAGGAGCCGAAACAAACAAGAACGTTAGCTCGAAGGATTATTATGCGTATAGATTGATGATTAGACGCGGGCTGGATAACATCATTCTACGATTTCGAGAGCTTTATCAACATTTCATGGTCGACATGTACGCGAAGATAGAAGGCGAACGACTACGATACTTACGATATAATCAACTCAAGCTACTTGTGGAAGAGTTCATTCACTTGCGATACGCAATTGTCAACAACGCCGACGCCGCCGAAATTGGTAACTCTGTCATTCTACCATCATCGTACGTAGGCAGTCCACGTCATATGCAAGAGTATATACAAGATGCTCTGACTTTCGTGCGCGAGTATGGGCGACCGTATTTATTTATCACGTTCACATGTAATCCAAAATGGCCAGAGATTACATCTGTGCTGTTGCCTGGCCAAAATGCAATACATCGTCATGACATTACAGCACGTGTGTTTAGACAAAAGCTGAAGTCATTAATAAATTTTATTACTAAATCACATGTATTCGGTCCCACACGTTGCTGGCTGTATTCGGTTGAGTGGCAAAAGCGAGGATTACCTCATGCCCACATTTTGGTTTGGTTAATCGACAAAATCCGTCCTGAAGAAATAGATAATATAATTTCTGCAGAAATTCCCGATCCGTCTACTGATCAATTGCTGTTTGATATTGTTACAGCAAACATGATTCATGGCCCATGCGGTACTTTTAATCGTTCATCGCCTTGCATGTCAGATGGAAAATGTACAAAAAATTTCCCTAAAGATTTCACTAACGATACAATCACAAATGTCGACGGATATCCAATATATCGTTTAAGGAATCCAGATAATGGCGGACAATCATTTATTAAAAACATCAGCAACACAGACATTGATATTGACAATCGTTGGGTCGTGCCATATTCGCCCCTGCTGAGCAAAACATACAATGCTCATATTAATGTTGAGTTCTGCAGTTCTGTGAAGAGCATCAAATACATTTGCAAGTATGTCCATAAAGGCAGTGACATGGCGGTGTTTAGAGTGGAAAATACCAATGTGAATGCTCCTCCAGTAAATAAAAACGATGAAATAACGCTCTACCAAATAGGTCGGTATATCAGCTCCAATGAAGCTGTTTGGCGTATCTTTGGTTTTCCAATTCATGAACGGGATCCAGCAGTTGTTCAGTTAGCCGTTCATCTTGAAAATGGTCAGCGTGTATATTTCACGAACGAGACAGTGATTGATCGTGCTATAAATCCACCAAAAACTACACTCACTGAATTTTTTGAATTGTGTAATCGTGCGGATGATTTTGGTGCCTTTGCACGTACTTTACTCTATTCACAAGTACCACGCTATTTCACATGGGCTCAAACAAAACAATGGATACCCCGCAAGCAAGGCTCACCAGTTGATGCATGCCCCAATTTATTCAAATCAAACGCCTTGGGGCGAGTATTTACAGTGAATCCAAGACAGACTGAGTGCTTTTATCTTCGACTATTGTTGGGTAATATTACTGGCCCATTGTCATTTCAAGATATACGTAAAGTGAATGGGCAACAGTATACAAAAGTATAAAGATGCAAGCCTTACACTCGGCTACTTACAAGATGACAATCAGTGGGAATGTATGCTTGCTGAAGCAGCATTGAACTGTACAGCAATACAAATTCGTCTACTATTCGCTATAGTGTTGACTACATGTTTTCCAGCCCGAGCAGAGATATTGTGGGATAATCACAAAGATTCAATGACTGATGATATATTGCATCAACATCGTACACGGTGTAACGATCTAACGATAACATTCAGTGACGATATGTTCAATGAAGCATTGATTGCTATTGAAGATCTTTGCATTATCATTGCCAACTTACCACTCAGTCATTTCGGTATGAATTCGCCAAATCGAGGTGCAACTGATTTAATGAACACTGAAATGAATCGTGAAATACAGTACAACACTGTAGAAACGGCGGCGATTGTTACTCGCAATGTCCCACTAATGAATGAGGAACAAAGAACCATTTACGACCGCATTATGCTTGCAGTTTCAGCAGGATAAGGTGGGTTCTTCTTTTTAGATGCACCAGGTGGAACTGGCAAGACATTCCTTATTTCGCTAATTCTCGCCAAAATACGATCCAATAGTGGCATCGCATTGGCCGTTGCATCATCGGGCATTGCGGCAACTTTATTGGATGGAGGCAGAACAGCTCATTCAGTATTTAAGCTACCATTAAATATTCAAAATAACCCTGACGCAGTGTGCAACATAAAAAAACAATCGTCCATAGCCACAGTGCCGAAACAGTGTAAAATTATCATCTGGGATGAATGTACCATGGCACACAAACATTCGCTTGAGGCGTTGAACAGGACATTGAAAGATATTAAAAACAACGACAAACTATTTGGTGGCACTCTGTTAGTCCTTTCAGGTGGCTTCAGACAAACAATTCCCATCATTCCACGTTCAACATACGCTGATGAAATCAACGCCTGCTTAAAATCATCGACATTGTGGCGTAATGTTGAAATAGTACAGCTGAAAGTAAATATGTGCGTTCAAATGCTTCAAGATCCATCCGCTGAAACATTCTCAAAACAACTCTTAGATATCGGCGATGGAAAAGTCACTATAGCTGAAACTGGATACATAAAATTAGCGAATGATTTCTGCACAATCATTGATTCGCAAGATGCTCTCATTGAACAAATATTTCCCGATGTATACACGAATTACATAAATCTCGAGTGGCTTGCAGATAGAGCAATGTTAGCTGCAAAAAATGTGGACGTTGACATTTTAAATCTGAAGATACAACAGTTATTGCCAGGGGACTTGGTATCATATTAATCTATTGATACAGTTTGCGATGACACTGAATCTGTAAATTTTCCAACAGAGTTTTTGAACTCACTAGATTTGCCAGGCATGCCACCACATAACTTACAATTGAAGGTTGGATCTCCAATTATTTTGCTTCGTAATTTGAACCCGCCACGGCTATGCAACGGTACGCGATTAGTTATTAAAAAATTAATGAAAAACGTTATCGAAGGCACCATTTTAAATGGCAAGTTTCGAGGTGAAAATATATTGATACCACGAATACCTATTATACCCACAGATGTGCCAATTCAATTTAAGCGTATTCAATTTCCGATTAGATTGGCATTTGCAATGACTATTAATAAATCCCAAGGCCAAACAATGTCTGTTTGTGGCTTAGATTTGAGGACACCCTGTTTTTCACACGGACAATTATACGTTGCATGCTCTCGAGTGGGTAAACCATCAAGTTTGTTTGTATTAGCTAAAGACGGGCTAACAAAAAATATTGTTCACGCTGCAGCATTAAGAGATTAATATTATGTAATTAATTAATTATATAAATAATTATTACTTTTAATAAATTAAAACAATTAATGTTTGGTGTTTTGTTATTTTTAAACAACATTCCCTCATCGTTCACAGCGCTCCAGGCCTTTTTCACTCATATTCCACATCCTTATACACTTCCAATAAGTTAGTAATTTTTTTTCGACACTAGAAATTCTCTAGAAATTATTCACATGGCAAAAACAACGTTTGCCGGGTCAGCTAGTATATATATATATATATATATAACAGCAGGTCGAATTATTAGGAACTACTTTGCCCTCATGATCATATAACGTAAGTCAGGTCGTAGTGGGATACTTTGGTCAAATTTTATTAACAATTAAAGTCCTTTTCAACTGATTTTTTCAACATTTTGCAAAATAAGTAAAAATTTTTCCAAAAAAAACTTTAACGCTGATTATATTAAAGTATTTTATAATTGAAAAATTACATTAGATTTCTCAAACGTGTTGTCTACTGTATCTTTGATGCAGCTTTGAAGCACTCTATTTTTTAAATGAATGAACAAATAGAAAAATGTTTTAATTTATATCTGTGGAGAATTTTACTCTTTAAAAACTCTCAATTAGTTGTATTTTCTGTGATTCCAATATAGTTTGAGCTATTTTGAAAAAATTGAGAAAACTTGTGAATTTTCGGAAAATTCTGCTCAGACATTACATCGGATTTTGTATAATTATATAGAATTTTATATATTTATATAAAATTTTTAATTTTAATTATGTATAATTAGATAAAATTATATATAATTGTACAAAATTATACATAATTTTATATAGTTTTGTATAATTATATCTTATTATATGAAATTTTTTTCTCCAGGTAGATAAAATTATATACAGTGTCCCAGAAGTAACGGACGCCATTGTAGCATTTGATAAAAAAAATAATTCTGAGACGAAAAGTCCTTTGCCATTTTTTAATCAGACGCATAGATAATTAATTATTAATTAAAATAATGTCCTTTTATGCATTAGAGAGAGAGCACCAGTGTCCAGTCAAGTGCGTTCCAAACGAAGACGCTTGCACGTTTGAATGAGTAAGTAAATGTGTGTGACTACGTTAGCTATAGTAGCTAGTTAGTCATACAGTTAGTTGTGTCTTTGTTTGCCACATACTTTACTGGACACTGACGCTCTTTCTCTAACACATAAAGCGACGTTACTCTAATTAATAATTAATTATCTATGCGTCTAATTAAAAAATGGCTAAGGACTTTTCGTCTCAGAATTATTTTTTTCATCAGATGGTACAATGGCGTCCGTTACTTCTGGGACACCCTGTATAATTATACAAAAATATATAAAATGATACATAATTTTATATAATTATTAGGGTGCTTCATTTGAGACGACTATTTTTTTTTCTCACTCCATTGACGAAATATTGTTCTTTACATAGAAAAAAAAATTCTCACCAAAAGATAGTTCTTAATTTCAATTTTAAGTACTCGCTGGATAAATTTAAAGTTTTCCCATATAATTAACCCGTTAAAATAATTTTTTTTGCTTAAATTATCTATAGCATAGCGACATTTCATGATATTAATTTGACCATGGGCAGAAGTTGTAGAGGAATCCTTCCTCTTTAAAAGCTCTGACAGCTTATTTCCAATTTATGAGTTACCTCGCCAGTAAACAATTGTACATTCCATTTTTGCTCAACAATCTTGGTTTTGATTTTTTCTCCTAAACTATTGATCTGACACCTAAATCGTGCAGGACATTTTTTGTAAAGAATTTAATTTTCTACAAGATAGATTGATAGCTGAACCCTTTCAATAAATTGCCTCTGAGATAAATTTCATTAATTACAAGAAAACAATAAATGACACTATTTTATCGTAATTTTTATACTTTTTAATAAAACAACAGTTGATAAAAAAAATTATAACATTGTATATTTTTATAATCAAATATTGTGATATCGTTATAATGCCTAAATTTTTAAAATTTTTAATTGTCTGACAAATATTCTAATAAATATAGTTGTTACATAGAATATATCCAAAATATATGATCATACATAACTCCGGCACACAAAAAAAAAGTGGTATGTACTTTGGATTGCACCTACCTATCGAAATGAATATTGACCCACTGAATCCGAATTTCAAGTCCGTTTGACCCGGTAACCCTCCAATTTTGAGCATAATGCAAAAAACCCCAAAAAAATGCATAAAACTGCAGTCACAGCGATGAAAAAATTCTTGTGGACCCGGATCAAGTATGATTTTTATGTATTCCAATGAAACTAAATCTGAACGTTAATCAGCCTGCTGAATCGACCAAATTTGAAATAAAAAACGAAAAACCCAAAAAAATTGCAATAAATCATGAAAAATTGAAGTTGTAGAGATAAAAAATTTTTTGAACTCAGATTGAGTATGATTTTCATGTATTTTGTTCCACTGAATTTGAATCTGAAATTTTCTTGCCCCATTAACGTTTTAAAATTTAAAAAAATCTCAATAAACCAAAAAAATCGGGAAAATCGCAGCTATAAATATGAGAAAACATCTATAAAACATGATTAAATATTTTTCTTTTGTTTTTTTACGCATTAAATGTAAATTAAGATTCTGAAAATATAAAAAATTTCAATATCTATAAAAAATGACGTATAACTAGAATAAAGAGAATGATTTTCTCGAATTTCAAACTGTTCTTCATTGAAATCGATCTCTTTTGTTCTCTAACGATCTACGCCTTAAATTTTTCTTCCGTTTGTTATTCTCTTTTGTATTTTATGCGTGGAAAAATACAAGAATAGTATTTAATCGTGTTTTACAAGTTTTTTTTTTTCAAATTTGTAACTGCAATTTTCCCAATTTTTTTGGTTTTTTGAGATTTTTTTAATTTTTAAACGTTAACGGGGCACTGGGCTAATTAACGTTCAGATTTAGATTCAGTAAATTAAAATACAAAAGAATCATACTTGATCCGGGTCCACAAGAATTTTTTCATCGCTGTGACTGCAGTTTTTTGCAATGTTTTGGGGTTTTTTGCATTATGCTCAAAGTTGGAGGGTGACCGGGTCAAACGGACTTGAAACGAAATTCAGATTCAGTGGGTCAATATTCATTTCAATAGGTAGGTCCGGTCCAAAGTACATACCACTTTTTTTTTTTGTGTGCCGGAGTTATGTATGACTATATATTTTGGATATATTCTATGTAACAACTATATTTATTAGAATATTTGTAAGATGATTCAAAATTTTAAAAATTTAGGCATTATAACGATATTACAATATTTGATTATAAAAATATACAATGTTATAATTTTTTTTATCAACTGTTGTTTTATTAAAAAGTATAAAAATTACGATAAAATAGTGTCATTTATTGTTTTCTTGTAAGTAATTAAATTTATCTCAGAGGCAATTCATTGAAAGGGTTAGCTATCAATCTATCTTGTAGAAAATTAAATTCTTTACAAAAAAGGTCCTTTGCAATTTTGGTGTCAGATCAATAGTTTAGGAGAAAAAATCAAAAAACCACGATTTTTGAGCAAAAATCGAATGTACAATTTTTTACTGGCGAGGTAACTCATAAATTGGAAATAAGCTGTCAGAGCTTTTAAAGAGGAAGGATTCCTCTACAACTTCTGCCCATGGTCAAATTAATATCATGAAATGTCGCTATGCTATAGATAATTTAAGCAAAAAAAATTATTTTAACGGGTTAATTATATGGGAAAACTTTAAATTTATCCAGCGAGTACTTAAAATTGAAATTAAGAACTATCTTTTGGTGAGAATTTTTTTTTCTATGTAAAGAACAATATTTCGTCAATGGAGTGAGAAAAAAAAATAGTCGTCTCAAATGAAGCACCCTAATCGTGATACTCCATCAATGTACCAGGTAAGTGAAGTGTTGCATGGACTCGCGAAAAATCCATTTCTTCAGTATTTTTGATATAAAGTACCATCTTAAATATCTTCAACAGAAGTATTACTTGTTTTCTGCCTATGAAAACGATGTTGAAGCTGATCGAAAAAACCCGGTCGGCGAAATAGTTCTTGTAGCTGATCAAAAATAGATAATTGCAAGAAATATGCAACCTCTTTATGACCACAACTGCACTTTTCATCTTCAGTCATTAAATTATTAAGACAGTTAACGCAATAGTAATGTTTGAGTGCTTCAGCTTTGGACACATATTTATTAAAAATATATAAATTATTTTTCTGTATGTCTTCAGAGGGACAGTGGAATTTTACGACTTCCATGACATCAGAAATACATGACTGTGTCATGTTGTGTTTCAGTAGCAATGATAAAATCATCAAATGACTTAGTTCAACATTCATAACTGATCCTCTATAAAGTGGTATCAACAAACGATCCGCATCATTTATATTTTCTGCACCATCATTATTACTAATATTAGGATTGTTGTCTCCAATATTGTCCAAAATCCTTGAATCTTCACTTTCTGCAGAGATCGAAGAATCGGTATTATTAGATGAGTCATTTGGAGTAATTTCATTACTGCTATCATTAAAGGTCGAATTTTCTGATGATGAACTCTCGCTGGAATTCGATGGATTCGGATGGTCTGACGAATTATTTATATTTGATGTATCATTATCAAAGGTCGAATTTTCTGATGATGAACTCTCTCTGGAATTCGATGGATTCGGATGGTCTCACGAATTATTTATATTTGATGTATCATTATCTAATTCAGGATTTGTGATCGGCAGAAAGTCTTCAGCAGTTTTGGTTTGTTCCGACTCGTAACTAAAAATTTGAGGAAAAAATTATGTCAAACAACATGCCAATAAGACTCCAAATGTTTGTTTTTTTTACACCTACGAAAATGACATGCAATTAATAAATAAAATAACTTACAGTTTTTCGTGCTTATTTTCATCACTCTTTTCAACGGACTTCATGTACTTATATATTGCTCCTTGACTTTTTTTTCTAAGTTGTTTCCTCATATTGAAATTTATAATATTGCTATTTGTGTCATTGACTATTGTTGACAAAACAAGTGTCTGAAAAAAATTTCTCATTTTCATTTTATCAATAATAGCATTATAAATATTATTAATAAAAATTAAGATTATAACAGGCCGTACTTACCAAAATTGTTGTTTTTTAGAAAAAATTAATAAAATTATTTCATTCACCAAGGCTGCAATCTATCTTTGTTTTAGATTATCTAATCTCAAGCGCTCCAAAATCTGGAGATAAATCTCCAATACTATGATATAAAATTTTATATTTTATTTTTTAATAATACCAAATTTTTTTATCGAATTCTTTTATTTAAATTAGTAATAAGTTGTATTAGTTAAAATTTTTTTTTTTCTTTATAAAGTTATGTTTATAAAGCTGACATAAATAGTCAATAAGCTAGTGAATATATTAAGCTGAGTTTTCTTATGTCTGCAATCGGTAAAGAAGATGGTAACCAATCATGCGGTCTTCTTAAGAATTGACCAATAGCGTTGAACATTGTTCTCTCAGATGACCAATAGTGTCATAGCATCATAATTGTGTCGACATTGTGCGTATAGCGTCTACAATATACTACGCATAACATCTACAATATACTAAGCGTCGATTTTGTTCTCTACAGCTCTTCATTTAATTTTAGTTTTATTTGATACATTTGATAAAGATTTAAATCATGAGATTTGCTCTGATATATTCGATTTTGGACAAAAAGTCTGATGTAATAGCTACCTCAAAAATTCCTGCACGTGATCGACACGAAGGAGCTCTAACCTCACTCGAATGGACGGATAAAACAACTAATGTAACTATGAAGCATTTAGCGAGAGTTTTGAAAATGGGTTGTTAGTATTATTGAAATTATTTTTATTTATAAAAACAGGTGATTAATTAAACAAAAATATTCTTTTTAATAAAAGGTAAGGGATCTGATTTAGAAAAATTAGCAGTTGATGTCGGTTGTATTATTGATCCAAAAATACAAAAATCATACACTAAATGTATTGGACAAGAAAAAGAAATTACAAAATCAAAAAACAAAAAATAAGAGTGCAGTTAGCCAAAAACAAAACCGTAGTGAATCCCTTCTAAAAAAAGCATCGATTTTTGATAGCTTAAAAACTCACAGTCCATCTGAATCAACTTCAGATGTGGTTGATCCTCTCCAAAATTTACCAGATTATCTGATGGGGAATCAAGTAGTGAAGATGATAAGGAAGATAAAGAAAACGATACAATCGCTAATGAATTGGAAAGTCCACCTCTATGTATGTAAACTTTCAGTAAATCTATTGAAACTTAAAAGATTTTATTAAAAACAATATAATTTTTGTTGGAAAAAAATCATTTTTGTTGATCAAAAAGCGATTTTTGGTGAAAAAAAAATTTTTGTTGAAAAAGAAATAATTTTTGTTGAAAAACAATAATTTTTGTAGAAAAAAAAAGTTTAATTGCTTAAAGCTTAATTGCTATAGTTTATTAATTTTGATATTAATAATTGAATTTTTTTTTACTATTATAATTTCTTGTTTTATTATTATTATAATCATAGTTATTAATGTTATCGTAATGATTATGTTTATAGATAATTTTATAAAATTCCAATTTTATATTAAATTATTGGAAGCAAATATTTTTTTTTTTTTAATTCTACTGTCTCATGAATTCATGGATGGTATAATGTGCTATTTTGAAGGTATTCACCACAGACAAAATACATCAACAAATGAACTTCAGACAAATCAGGTTTGAATAAAAGTCATTTGTAAGTAATTTGAAAATATTTTGTTATCGATTTATAGATCGTTATTACATAACTATGTTTAATAATTTATCAATGATATTTACAGGCAATTAAGTGCATTAATACAGCTGGTCCAAATAAGGTAATATTACCCTTAACTATTTAATATTTTTTCCAGTAATTACTTTTAATACACTGATAGAAAGATTTATTTGTATTAAAAAATATTTGTTAATAGTTAACAAATAATTTATTAGAGACCACTTTTTGGTATTAAACAAATATTTCTTAGTATTTAAAATGATTTATTTGTATTTAATAAATCTGATATTCATTTCTTTCATTATTTACAGGTCGAAATTTTCGAAGGCTCAAATTGTTATATACGTAAAGAAAGATTTGAATCTATTCTGTGCCGCCACGGAGAAAAAAAAGATTGGAAAAAAATTATTACGGAGATCTTAGTCGAATTATATGGAAATAATCTACAATTTTATTCAGCTAAAGGTTGTAAAGGATCTCTTTGAGTCTATTGGCGTCTAAGCAACGCGATTAAAGGTAGATATCGTAAAATTAAATTTATGATGTAAAATTATGATGATTTCATATTAATAAATTTATAATTTCAGATTTAATTAAAATAAAGTTGGCCATTCCTATCACATTAAAAATGTTTTCCAAACATATAAATAACGTTTGCTGTAACCGGAAATTAAAATATAAAGGAGCGAGTCCTTCAACTTCGAGATCTTCTACAAAACGATCAATGACTACATCGAATGATTCTAATAAATCATCTAAACGACCAAAAAAATTGGAATTCTTCCAGTCGAATCGCACTTCAACTTTATTTGAAGAAACTATTTCTTCGGAGCTACCTGGAGCTAAAGATTTCTTTGCTCAATCACCTGCATCTAAGTCGTCAGATTATTCTACACAGTCGCCGTTACATGATCATCAGGTTAACTCTCCATCGCCATCGAGAATTGAATCTCCAGGTTACCGTCATCAGCCACCTCCAGCTACGACTTTGACCTATTCTACACAGCCACCAAGTAGTGAAAATCCAGGTTACCGTCCTCAGCCACCTCCAACTACGACTTCGACCTATTCTACACAGCCCCCAAGTAGTGAAAAACCAGGTTACCGTCCTCAGCCACCTCCAACTACGACTTTGAGCTACTCTTCAGTACCAGCCAGAGTTGGAAATCAGAGTTATCTTTCTCAACCACTTAGAACTACTGCTCCAAATTACTCCCCAATATCACCCAGTGTTAATACGATTTCAGGTTACTGTACTCAATCACCAAATGACTTACCTCCAGTTGATTGGATTGAAGCAGCTGCACGAGAAAATGTGTACTGGCAAAATTATTCTGATAATACGCCGAACCACCATCCGCACTCACATCAGAATCAAGATGAATCATCTAATGCTTCCAACATTTGAATATTTATAATAATTATTTTTTTAATTACTAATATTATTATTAAATATATTATTGTTATTATAGCATTATGTCTAACTTCTATTTCTGGTACTACTACCATTAATGTTGACAATAACAACTATAATAATAATAATAATATATTATTATTAATAATAATAATAATATATTCAGCATAGTT
This sequence comes from Cotesia glomerata, assembly GCF_020080835.1. Taxonomy (NCBI): domain Eukaryota; kingdom Metazoa; phylum Arthropoda; class Insecta; order Hymenoptera; family Braconidae; genus Cotesia; species Cotesia glomerata. The sequence continues at coordinate 9,479,251 of NC_058162.1, forward strand.
ATTAATGTAAGGCAATATTAATCCAAGGCAATATAATAGGAGTAGTTTTCATAGATTTCAAAAAGAAAGCATTTGAGACGATTAACAGAAATAGATTAATAAGAAAAGTTAAGAATGTATGGTTTAAGTGGTAGTGCATTGGAGTGGTTCCAATGTTACTTGAATGAAAGGACTCAACAGGTAAAATTTGGTGAAGCTATCTCAAATAAAATTTCTGTAAATCACGGTGTGCCACAAGGTTCTATTTTGGGGCCACTGCTCTTTATTTTGTATATAAATGATGTTGTAAATATTGCAAAGAAGTAGGGATGTCGGTGTAAATTATTTGCGGATGACAAGATGTTGTATTATAGTGCGAAAGATGAAAAAGAAATTGAAAATGTTTTAAATAAGACACTAGAGGGTCTGGGAGTCTGGCTAAACATTAATTCACTTAAACCAAACGTGAAAAAGACTGTATTTATGCTAGTTAGAGATAGGAGAAAAAAGAACGTTAAAAGTATAGAATTGTTTTTAGCAGGAGAGAAGATTATGCAATGTAGTGAAACCAAATATTTAGGCGTAATGCTTGATGAATTCTTATGTTTTGATAGGCACACTTACTATATTATTAAAAAAATTAATACTAGAATTAACTTAATGTACAGACTGAGTAGTTATGTAAGTGATTACACAAAAGTATTAATTTATAAATCGATGATCGCTTCATATTTTGAATACTGTTCAACTCTTTTGATAAATATTAATGAGGAATGTTTAAATAAATTACAAAAATGTCAGAATAAAGCGATGAGAATAATACTCAGAGTTAATAGATATACGCCAATTAGATGTATGTTAGATGCACTATGTTTTCTGTCTGTTGAAGAAAGAATTAAATTTAATGTGTGTGTGTTTGTATATAAGATGGAAAATAATTTGTTACCTGACTATTTAAATAGAATTGTTGTAGATAATGAACATAAGTATAATACGAGATACAAAAATAGAATATTGGTACAAAGAACAAGAACTGTAAGTGCTCAAAAAACAATAAACATGTACGGTTTTTCATTATTTAATAAGTTAAGAATAGAGACAAAAAATGCGAGTAATTTACTAACATTTAAGAAATTATTAAGAGAAGAAATAAGAGAAGGAAAAATTTAAAATTGTAGACAGAAATCAAGTGTAAAACTGTGATAAAAGATTTAAGATCTTTTAAAATTTTCATATGCTGTAGCTAAAAGCTAAATAAAGAAGCTATTATTATTATTATATAATGTTCATCTTATTATCATTATTATTATTATTGTTATTATTGGTATTATTATTATTATTATTATTATTATTATTATTATTATTATTATTATTATTATTATTATTATTATTATTATGTTATTAAATGCTCAGGGGGGTTGTCCCCGAAGTCCGACTCTCCGAGGGCCCAGCCTGAGCTCCATCCATTACTGCTGGACCACTCCGCACAACAAGGCGGTTAGCGGCCACAGCAGGCCAAAGTCATTTCCCTAAGTAGACGGAGGGAACCTAATATTACAGCCTTCTGCATCCTGACAGCCAAGAACTCAGATTTTGACGTGCAAGCTGGAACTTTGGCAAGTGAGGATACAAAAGACTGTTTCATCCCTCCAAGGACGCCAACGATTAGGACGACTAGTTTGACACGGTAACCTGGGTAAAGTTTGCCAATTTCAAATAGGAGATCCTGATATATTTTTCTTTTGTGCTCTTCTTTGGCTGAGATGTTGTGTTCAGCCGGGGCCGAGAATTCAATGACATAAATGTCACGAGTGGCCTTGTCGAAGAGCACAATATCAGGTTTGTTGTGATCGATCCGCCGGGTTGTTGCAAATGGCATGTTCCAGTAAATTTTGCAACTGTCATTCTCAACAACCTGGGGAATATCTCCTGGTAGATAAGGCAGCACTGGTGTCATATCAATACCGTAGTAATGACGAAGATAGTAGTACAGTACTCTCAGGGCAGCGTTGTGACGCTGGATATATGTACCTCTCGCCAACACAGGACATGCCGACAAAAGGTGCATGAGCGTCTCCGGGTGTTGTTTACACATCCTACATGACGTGTCCAGAAGCTGCACCTGGAGCACCTTGCTACGGTATTCTAGAGTGTTAATGACACCATCTTGGCAGGCAAATATGAACCCTTCAGTCTCGGACATCAGGCCAGCTGACTTTAAGAAGGAAAAGGTCAGCTGGGTGGACAAGCCATGATCACGCACGTGTTTGAAGTACACGCTGTGCATGGACTTGTCCATCAGTTCGCCTAGGAGTTGTTTTTCCTCGGCGTTCCTGATGACGCTCTTAAATTCTTCCTTTCGGAGTTCCATAAGAGCGTTTATCTCTCCAAGACCAAGGGTTCTTGCTGCATATATAGCTGCCTTATACAAGAACGACCCCTTATGCGCATTTTCATGTTTATGTACGATTTGCATAAGGAAGTCATCCTCGTCTGCAGTGAAATTGACAACCTCGAATGTTAAGCCCAGGACCAAACGATCATGCAGCCGCTCCAAACTCTGCAGACCTCTCCCACCGATGGACCGGGAGAGGTATAATCTGGCGACTGATGAATTGGGGTGCATGCTCCGATTCATATTGATAACCTTACGGGTTTTGATGTCGAGATCTCGTAAATCCTTTCGGGCCCATTTCAGGACACCGAAAGAGTATAGTAAGACTGGGACAGCGAGCATGTTAGTGGCGGAGACTTTATTTTTCCGGAAAGTTCGGAGGACCAAATTTTCCGGAGTCTCCTAACATACTCACTACGGAGAGTTGCTCGGACTTCAGAGACCGCATGCATGCGGTGCTCTTCCATTCCTAGGTATCTATACAACTCTCCAGCGCCTAATTGTCTTAAGATGCTCCCATCTACTAACTCGACATCATCACCCGTATCAGAGCACTTACCCCTCGCCAGATGTATGACCGCACACTTGTCCAACCCAAAAGACATTCCGACATCTCGTGTGTACTCTGCTACGATGTTCAGGGCTGCCTGTAGATGATCTTCATTAGCACTATATAGCTTCAGATCATCTATGTAAAGCAGATGGGTGATCGAGTATTTTCGATCACCCGGAGGCCCCACAGAGTACCCATGGGTTTTACGGAGAGCAACAGATATAGGCAGCAGTGAGATGCAAAACAGCAGAGGGCTCAAGGAATCGCCTTGGAAGACCCCTCGTTTGTACTCTACAACTCCGGTTACGTGCAGTGCGTTTCCATTTCCTATATGGAAACGCGTTCGCCAGAGCTGCATTGTACGCCGAATGCATTCCACCGTTTCGGGATTGACCCCCAGGCATTTGAGGAGGTATAAAATCAACTCATGAGGAGTTGAGACAAATGCCTTGCGATAGTCAATCCAGGCCATTGACAGGTTGCGTTGATAGTAGATCGCATCTTGTATGACACATCGATCAACTATCAGGTTCTCTTTGCAACCTGACAGGCCTCTTTTGTTGCCACGCTGTTCATATATCTGTTGCCATATAGGTCCTATCTCCTGCAAGATACGGTTATTCAAAATTTTTGTAAAAATTTTATAAACCGCATTCAGGCAGGTGATAGGCCTGTAATTTTTTGGGTCAGACAAGTCACCTTTTTGGGTATCAGTACGGTTCGCCCTTCTACGAGCCAGTCTGGAATCGGTTCGTAAGCTCTGATGTAGGATGTAAATATACGGGCCAAATGGAGGTGGGTAGAAGTAAACTTCTTCCACCAGAAGACATTAATGCCATCTGGTCCCGGGGCAGCCCAATTTCTGCTGCCATCTAGAGCTAAACGAACTTCATTTACACTGACTGCAGGGCTCTCTTCATCAGCATTCTGTCGACGGTGTTTCCGACAAAATGCTTTGAAGTCATGCAGAGCTGGAGTGTTGGCGTTTACGTTTGGTTGATCTCCATACAACTCAGTCCAAAAGGCTTCCACCCGCTCAGGTGCTGGATAATTCCCGGTAACAACAGTCTTTGGTGTCAGAAAGCGTGAAGGGCTAGATCGAAACAACGAATTGTCGACCAGCCGTTTCAGCCTTTTCTCTAGTGGCTTTTTGGCAGTCACTAGAGCTCGCAATTTATTAAGCGACTCTTCTTTGATGACAAGAAGAGTACTTTTATTCAATGTGTGATGACGCCACCGAAGTTCAGCAGCAATGCGACGTACTCGGGGCGTGTATGCTCGTTGGGTTGTTTCGAACTCAATCACACATTGGATGCGAGAGACATGTTTCCGGGATCTGTCAATTTTGTCGCCAAGTTGTGCAATGCGCTGTCTCAACCTTGCCTCGATTGAGAGACGATGTCTCTCTCTCGGAAAAGCCGAAACTGCTGCACCATACACAACCTGGTTCACAGCGAGCAGAGTGGAATCCTCCTGGATCTGTGTAAGGAGATCTTCATTGACCTTGTCAAGTTGTTGTTGGGAGTAAGTTATCTTTTTAGATATACTTACTTGCCGTCCTATAAAGGGATTGTTGTTATCCAAGGAGGAACGGCGTCGCTCTTGGTGTAATTGCGCCGGAAAGGAAAGTCTATTAGACTGCCTTCTATCCGGCACAAGCGATCGTCTGTTACGCCGGAGATGAGCGGCATAGTTACGCAGGTGTTTCGGCGTAAAATGTGCTAGCTCCGGATGCATGTCACTCCAAAGAGTGTGCATCCGGGCTATGTAACCGATCATCCCCGGATCGCTGCGCTGGTAACACGCCAAGAGATCGACTCGCAGTTCCTCCGTCCACTTAAAGTTAGTCCTTAAAGCGCCAGTGTCATCATCATTTATCGGGTCCGGTGTGCTCCTCCCACCTGATAAATGGTCCTCATCCGAAAAGGACCGGTTGTGGGGAGCACTTCTGAGATTATGTCACGTTGTAACTCAGAGTTTCAATGCAGTGGGTAGTTGGCCCACTGCACCTGTTACGTCGTTTGCCTACAGACCTGGTGTTCTGGTCTGCGTTTCCCGCGGTGCGCCACTTGGAGGCCACGTAACAAGCCCGCTTATTATTATTATTATTATTATTATTATTATTATTATTATTATAGCTGTCGCTAATAAATATTTCTATCATTAATTATATGTTACTAATTATAAGTATTTTTTAAATTTGCATTGTAACTGTCTAATTTTGTTTTATTCTGACTTTAATATAACTTTTTTTGTCTTAAATCTGAATAAAATATATTTCAATTGAATCAATTTTGACTTAAATGAAATTTTTTTTAACTTAAATTTAAATAAAATGCATTTAAATCGACGCAATTCTGACTTAAATGTGACTTTTTTTGTCTTAAATCTAAAAGAAATAGAGTAAAACTGAACCAGTTTTGACCTAAACGTGACTTATTTTGTCTTAAATCGATCCTAACTAAGCCACAAAAAGTCAAATCTAAGTCAACTGTTATGGAAATTTTATACTGACTAAAAAAATTAACTCAGTTGAAATTTGAAGGATTTTGACTTAAATTTTAAGTCATAATTAAGATTTTTTTTCGACCCGGGACATCTCAAGTGCTTGGAAAATGCATTCATTTTAATCTGTTACATTTCCGTGATCCCGCAATAAAAGAATTCATCGGTTATGTGATCTGCAAAAGTAAAATGAATGTAAAATTCTTAGTCCGTTGATTGGATCGCTACATGTAAAGTTAAGTTTTGGAAACCTCTCAATGACTTTTTCTACGCTGCCAAAGAGACGATTGTTGTAAGAAAATACACGAATATCCCCATATACACGAAGATCCTCACCAAATTTGGAGTCTGTAGAAGTTACAAGTTGGAAATTAAAATTTTAGATTTTAACACCTACCCCCGCAATTCCTGTCGGAAGTAGACCTGATTGAAATCCATTTTGAGATGATCTTTACATGAATAATAAAAGATTCCTACCATATTTAGAATTTTTAGAAGCTATATTTTGAAATTAAAATTTTTTATTAACACCCACCCCCGCGAACCTTATTGGAGGTGATTTATTGTAAAATCCGCTCTTAGATCATTTTTATGTTACATATAGAAGACTCTTACTAAATTTGGAGTCTATAGGAACTATAGTTTAAAAACGGGAATTGTTCATTGTTAACACCCCCGCAATCCTCTTTGGGAGATGAATTTCTTAAAACCCGTTCTTAGCTGACCTCTACATAGCAAAAGTAATATTCCTACCAAGTTTCACGTTTCTAAGTCCAATGGTTCCCGAGATTTCGTGATGAGGACTATATAGATGGGAACCCTTCGATTATCATCGAAATTTTTAACTTCTTAGCAGACTTTTTTAAAATTTTCTTACATACAAAACTTTCTCCTGACAATTCTGAAGATAACAAAAAAGAAATAGCCCAATCGGTCCAGCCGTTCGCAAGTAAATGAAAAAAAAATTAATAAAATTTCTATTCTAAAAATAAAAATATTTATTTAATGCTATAAGATGGACGGCGGAGTTCATAAGAAAATTTGTTTTTCATCAGTTATTCTATTGGGTATAAGTGGGAGCGGCTGGGTGCGCGGAAGTGTGTGAGTAGATTCTTAGCTGAATGTAAAAGAACATAATCCGTTTAATATACTCCGTTAAAATCCATGAAAACAAAAGAATCAATAGAAAATGCTTGTCTTTTGTTTTTATTAGCGGGATAAATGTTCATAAAAGTAAAACAGAAATAAAAAAATCAAGGAACGTTGGAATTCGAAAAATAAATAGCCATAAACCATCTAGGAAAAATTTCGCATCGAATGGTCGTAATTTCATGTTGATACGATCAGTGGTTTAGGCGTGATTGAGCCTCAAACGAAGACCATTTTCATTATATATATGTCGGAGAATAAAGTACAGTGGAGTATTTTCTGACGAAGTGGTGAGAATATTCTTTAGGATATTTCTATTTTTAGTAATTTTAAGAAATGTACTGTTACTTTAATATTTTGTAAAATAAGGTTTAACGAAATTGTTTTATTGCGGTAGGCTTAGGCCTAGGTAGGCACATGGTTGTCAACGTAGTCGGGATCCCAGGACGATAGGGGTATCATAAAATTAATAAGGAAAAGAGAAATATGCAGCAGGCAGATTATTTGAAAATAGTTTTGGATAAGACAGTCTTGCTTTGAGATTGAGATCGAACGGACGTCCTGATGATCGTGAATTCGTTATTTCCTAAGTCTCAGTCTGTCACAAAATATTATTAATATTGTTTGTATTCTAAATTAAGTTAACCTTGTACGAGTTTATTTACCCGAGAAAAATTTTTCTATATAATCATATATAATTGTATATAATCATATATGATTATATATGGAATCACATATATAATTATATACAATTATATCTAATCATATATAATTATATATAATCATACATGATTATATATGGAATTGTATATAATATTATATATAATTATATATGACTATATATGAAGCAATATACAGCCATGCAGGATTATATATAGTTCCATATGCAATTATATATAAGTATATATAGTTATATATAATTATATATAATTATATATGACTATATATGGAGCAATATACAGCCATGCAGGATTATATATAGTTCCATATGCAATTATATATAAGTATATATAGTTATATATAATTATATATGACTATATATGGAGCAATATACAGTCAGGCAATATTATATATAGTTCCATATATAATTATATATAATCATACATGATTATATATGGAATGGTATATGAGGTCATATATAATCATATATAATATTAATATATATAATAATCATATATATATTCAAGACGCACGGAGATCAGCAAAGTTAAGCAGCATTGAGCAGGATTAATGGTTGGATGGGTGACCGCTCGTGTTATAGCCGTAAAATTATATCTAGATATTTTTTTTTTGCATTTTAATTGATTACGGAGAATTACGTAGGACCATATTAAATACTCTATCCATAAAATTAACCCAATAATTAATTAGATGTCATAAATATGTAATTGAATATTGTTATATATAGTTATATATAATTTTACATATTTTACATAATTATATATGATTATATTTGGCCATTTTTCATATACAATCATATATAACCAATTTATATATAAATATATATAAATATTTTTTCTCGGGTATTCATTCTTAATAATTGATCTTGTTGTAATCGCGAACATTAATTAATTGTATTAATAAAAATGATTAAATCACAAGATGCTGAATCTCCAACAAAAGCCCCTGCTTCTCTGACATATATATATATATATATATATATATATATTTTTTTTTTTTTTTTATTTTAACCCCGCTTTTCAGACTTCTGTCTCGATGGGGGTCCGGCCGAGACCGGAAGGGGACTCCAGGCTGATCGGTACATTAAGTTTGGCAGAATAAGTTTGGCGGTATTACATACTTTTTCAGCCTGGAGAGTAATGCGGCAAAAAAAAAAAATAAAATAAATAATAAAATGTAAAATAATAAACAAATGCTTACCATTTACTCAAATCCTTATATATATATATATATATATATATATATATATATATATATATATATATATATATATATATATATATATATCAGGGTGTGCCAAAATGTAACTTCCGTGGAGAACCTTTTAAAATTGGAATTTTGAGTTCCACTTTTAACAGCAGCTGTGTTTGGGCATTTCCTGAGATATTTCGGGTTGAGAGAATTAATTTGATTATTTATAGGATTTTTAACAGGAGATTTAATTGGGCACTTCCGGCCAAATTTTGAATTTTCACCGGAAATACCCAAACTAAGCTTCTGTTAAAAAATTCTAAGACACACAAGACTAGCAAGAGTCTTAAAAAGTCGAATACTATAGAGCAAATTATACAATATGTGTTTGTGAACTTTACAATTCAACTATTGTAAATATTCACAGTAGGTTTTTTTAAAAGAAATATTAGGGAGAGAGAGAAATAGAAGGTTGGACTAATTGGTACCTGAACAGTAATCGAATTATCCTCATCATAGTTTTCAATTTTCAACTTAGTTTGGTATAAAAATGGTCATATCTCATCTCCAATAGCTTGTTAAGCCCGTACCATCATCAATATTTGTAGCAAATTAAATGCTCTACAAAAATGGTCTTTTATACTTTTTCGATAAATCTTACCATTTAAAAGATATTTAAGGTCAAAAATTGAAGAATTAAAAAAACAAAACTTTTTTTTCTGAATTTTGTTACTGACTGAGTAATAATCATTATCGAATAAGCTGCCTTGATTCTTGTAGGAAATTTAACGCTCTATAAAAATGGTCTCTTATACTTTTTCGATTACTCGAACCATTTCGAAGATATTCCCATTCGAATTCCAATATGCACTGATATTCATAATTTTTTGATAATTATTTTCAATTTACATATTTAATTTATCAATTATTAGATAATTCATGATTCAGAAAGTTTCTTATTCAAGAATTATTATTGGGTACATAAGGTGAAAGTCCCTATTATGAGACAATGTCCCCATTTTTGATACACATCTGAAATATACGATAAATAAAAAAAAAAGACCAGGTAAATTTAAATATAAAAATTAAAATAAATACATATACCACTAAGTTCGTAAGGCGATTTATTAATTTTATTATTTATTTATTAGATATTGTTTAAAAAAATTCCTAATTGCTAGATTCATAATCTGCACTCAAATTAGCATATAAAGAAAGTGAAACAATGACAACTGTCTAATTTTTCATTCTGGTCAATAAACATTGTGTTTGCCATTTTTATACGAATGTTATATATTAATTAAAAGCTAATGAATCGTAAATTTAGTCCGTACGAGCATTTTTATGATATTTATGACGAAAATATTTTATTTCCCAGTGTCTCATAATACCTACAGTTATTCACTTGTATGTACGGTTTTATGAGACACTTTATCAAGAGTATCGCATAACTCGGACATATGTTTTTATTCGTAGTCCCAGTTTCATGAGACAGTGTGTGTTTATCGCAATAATTATTAGTGTTAAATAATAATTCATAAAAAAACAGTGTGAACATATAATTTAAAACCTTATTGATGCACATAACTTTAAATTATAATATTTAAGTAAGTATAACACATTAATTGGAGTGAAATTATAAACCTAACCTATAAAATTATGACAGCATGCTAATGCTCCAAATTAAATTTTGACTTGTTTCATTTTAATGTAATTGTTTATTCATATAATATTTCCAACATTTATATATTGATTTTTTTTATATTTCAGATTATAAAAAAACAAAAAATTATTGAAGAATTTTTTATAAACATGGCAAAAAAATCAACTCAATTGGGGATTCAAAAACAAACTAAGTTGGTGAAAAAAAATGTGTTGACTTCTGACAATATTAATGTTAATTTAAAGAAAAAGAAAATTAAAAGATTAAATTATAATCAAGACAATGTTAAAAAAGCTTTAAAAGCTGTAAAAGAAACAGGCATTTCTGTAAGAAAAGCTGCTGCTGCTTTCGGTATACCTGTAGCAACTCTAGCCAGAAAAAAAAATCTCGATCCAGAGAAAACTAAAAGTAAAACCGGCCCTGGAACAATTTTGTCAAACGATGAAGAAGATAGTATTGCTAAGTGGGTATTACATCGGGCAGAGATTGGAGCACCTGTTACGAAGAGTGAGTTGTTGGATAATGTTCAGAAGTATGTGAAAACTATTAAAAAAGAGACTCCGTTTACCGATGATCGTCCTAGTCGTCATTGGTGGGAAAGCTTTAGAAAACGACACCCGGAGCTCTCAATTAGAAAACCACAGCAGTTAAGTGCAACTAGAGCGGCTATTACCCAACAAGATCTCCAAGATTGGTTTAAAAACAACCAGGAATATCTTAAAAAAAAAAATCTATTAAATATTCCCTCGAACAGAATCTTTAATTGTGATGAGAGCAGTCTTCAGTTGTGTCCTGATGCTGAAAGAGTGCTTGCTGCAAAGGGAACTCGTGCGGTCTATAAAATTGTTGATGGAAGAAAAGAAGCCTTGACAGTGTTATTCATGTACAGAGCCGATGGTATTCGTGCTCCCCCCATGCTCATGTACTCATACAAAAAAACTGTACCAAAGAAAATCATTGAAAATACTCCGAAAGGCTGGGGAATTGGTAAATATGATAATGGCTGGATGACATCTGAAACTTTCCATGAGTACATTACAAATGTATTCTACCCTTGGCTGGTGAAAGAGAACACACAATTTCCCGTTCTTGTGTACATGGATAATCACTCATCTCATTTAAATTTACCACTGGTAAATTTTTGTCGTGAAAAACAAATAGAGTTAATTATGTTACCACCAAATTCCACGCATATCATGCAACCTCTTGATATTTCGTTTTTCCATCCTTTCAAGGAAATTTGGAGAAAATGTGTGCCAAAATGGAAGACTCAGCAAGGTGTGACACAAGTCACCAAAGAAAATTTTCCCCTTGTTCTTCAATTTACGTTAGATAACATGCCTAATGCAGAGAAGGTTGTGCAAAGTGGATTTCGAGGAGTAGGGCTCCATCCATTCAATGCTAAAGCCGTGGATTATGATATTTTGAACAAGGGAAAAAAATGTGAACAAACTCTCAACAATAATGACACCGAAAATTGCCATGAGGTTACCGAAAAACAAGGATTTTTACAATTGTTCGAGAAAAATTTACCTGCGGAAATACTTCCCGATTTTAAGAAAGCAGCCAGCAATGGATCGTGGACCGGTGACATTGAAAAAAAGCATTGTTTGATTATTGGTTTAATATTTATAAAAAATCGACGGGTATTTCAGACTAATAATTATTTAAATTTATTTTACAATTATTAATTATATACTTAATTATTTTTTTTAATTTACAATCAATTTTTTCTAATTTTATATTTACAATTATTAATTATATACTTAAATATTTTTTTATTTTATTTACAATTAATTATTTCAAACTTTATATTTACAATTATTAAGTATATACTTAAATATTTTTTTATTTTATTTACAATTAATTTTTTCAAATTTTATATTTACAATTTTTTATTTTTGAAATCAATTTTCAAGCTAAGATAAATTTAATTTATTATAAATATGTTACTATTAATATTAATTACTTTTTTTTTTAGTTGAAAATATTAATTAACTTTTTTTTGTAGAAAATTAGATTGAATAATTTGATATAAATTCTTTTTATCATACACGTTTACATTATTTTATTAATAGATGAAATTCCGAAACAGAAGCCAATAATCACGAAGAATGAAGTTTTAAATGATCCCAGTATTCTAGAAAATTTGAAAAACAGGTTGCGTATTAATCAACAAGAAGGTATTAATTCAGAGATTAATCCCTTAATAAATAGTACATGTACGAGTGTTGAAGAAGACTCAATAAAGTTTGGAGTACACGCCGATGTAGAGAATAATGGTGAAAAATTGCAGCCTCTTATTATTTTTGAGGAGCATCTTGACGTGATGAGTTGCGACCAAAATGATTTTGTTGGGAATAATGATAGTTATGAAGTTGTATACGATCTGCCGGTTCAGATCATTAATGAAGAGCCATTGATTGATACTACTCATACGTTGGAGATTGTTAGGAATTGTCAATTAACCGTTACAAATTCGATAGTTCCTTCGGATAATAAGAATTTACATTTACTAAAAGAAAATGATTGTGAAGCAATCGATAAACAGAGTTCAAGCGAGAAAAAAATTTCACCAAAAGCTGTAAGACAAGGTAATATAAAATTTTGTTTAACGAATAATTTATAATTAAAAAGTTATTTAATAACAATTTTATAATCTTTAATCTTAGATAATTCGCCTAAAACACCATTGAAAGAAATTTTTACTCTACCTGTCGAATATTTGCCTAAAAAGAAAAGGAGCCGAGTTGAAAAATCTGGTAAATCAAAATTACCTTCGGTTGGGACTTCGGATGAATGGTATACTCTTCAATTGGAAAAAGAAAATTTAAAAAAGCAGCAGGAGGAGAAGAAACAGAAAAAAAAACAATTACTGGAAGAAAAAAAAAAGTTAATGGAAAAAGTAAAGGAACTCCACAAAAGAATGAAAGAAGAAAAATAAACTACTTTATATATTGTGTTAATTATTCGTTTAATCTGTAGAAAATTTTAATTCGTTGTTTTAAAAACATTTAAATTACTGATTTTATATAAAAAATGATCTCATATTAATAAAAATATAATTTAAAAATCGTTTTTTTTATTTTTCAGCTGTTTCATAAATAGGGACCTCTATCATGAGACAACAGGGCCATATGTCTTAAAACTGTCTCATAAAAGGGGTCACTGAGGTTGCTTGCAAAAATTGTTTATTTTAATTTATTTTTTAGTTAAAATTGAGTTTAAATATTAAATATCAGTCTGATAATCATAGAACAATCGTATAACACTATTCAAATTGTATTTTTCTCTCAAATACATTTTCAAATAGTACAAATGTTTAACCTACCTTGAAATATGTCTCATAATGGGGACTTTCACCTTAACTAGAATAACAAATTCGGTTTCATCATATGAAAATTTAAATGATAATATAATAATAATACAAAAATATATTAATTTTTTTAGATTTAGTTATCAAAATTGACTTTTATAACAGTTAGGGAATTTCGCTCGATGTTCTTTGACAACTTGCAGTAAATATTGAAACTGGTGTTCGTTTTTTGTCAAACACTGATTGTATTCAGATACCAACGCTACTCCATGCTCTGCAACGTCATTAACAACTTTCAATTGCTTGAAATATTCTTCATTTTCTTTATAACTCTCATCCGATGTCCATATCGAATTGTTCTGTAACTCAGAGTTGTCTCTTCCACTTTGATGCCAACACTTGACAGAACAGTAGTTATAATAAACATTGCATTTCTACTACTGACATTAGTTCTGTCAAGTGCAGCAATGAGCTCTGCAGTTAAAACATTAATTTTCGGTGTTTTTACTACCGGCATTGGAGGTTCATACGATAAATCCGAACCAAAATTAGTAGCTAAACTTAATGATTGCTCCGACAACAATACTGACTTTTCACTGGCAATAATCGTGGGGCAAGATGATGAAGGTTGACTTGGACCTACAAGAAAACAGTTTTAATTTTTTTTTCAAATCTATCCAATACAATTACGAATTACAATGAAGAATTATCTACTTTATAAAAAATTTATCAGACTTACTGGTTTCTTCTACTTCTATCAACTCTTCACTTATGGTAGGAGTTTGTATATTATGATGAATAAATTCTTTCCAAATGCCGCTTTTTTGATTCAAATATATATGTTCGATACGGTCATCGAGCAACTTTAAAGACTTCTGATCAATTATATTGAATAAAATTTTTAGCCCATTCTGAAATACTGATTGTTTCTTTTTTTGTGCTGGTGATTTTTTACGTGTAAAGTCTTTTTTGTAAGCTTTTCCATTTTTCATGACATCGAATGATTCTTTGCACTACATTATTAGTACCAGAAGTCGGGAGAGTAGAGATGGCGCGTTGAACGAACGACGGGCATAAAACGTGACCCTTTTTTAATTGATTTTATATCGATAAAAAACGATTTAAATTGCAAGTGGGCTAAAATTTAGTGCATTATAATAAAATACACCAAGTGTGATATAAATTTACAAGAATAAGTAAAATAACAACTAAGAGTGTGCTAGACAGGATAGAGCAACGCCAAAAGAGGTTAGAAAAAGTGTAAACATAACTGACATCATGGAGGCGGGTGCGACGGAGAACCCGGCCGAGCAGGAAGAGGTAAAGAAAAGAGGGAGAGGCCGGCCAAAGAAAAATACAGAAGAAACAAAAGACCCAAGTAAAAATAAAAATAAAAATAATGAAAGCATTGAAAAATTTTTATTTTTCAATCCCCATGGGGGCGGATCAAAAGTCGTACACTCCCCAGTCAAATCCACGAGTTATAACGATATGAATAACGGTGGACATGACACACAGGAGAGTATGGAGAAGACGACAGTCTGGAGCCTGAAATAGGCCACGGGGACGACAACATGAGCAAAGAGACGTTAGAAAATGCGCTGATGGCTGAGGTGGATGAGCAGATTGATAAAAGTGTGCACGAGGCCCTGAAGATGTTTGACTCCCTGCTTGAGGAGGATGCAGAGGTAGGAACTCACCAAATGGACAGTGATCTTTTGAGACAAATTGCAGGATCACCAGGCCAAAGCGGATGGATCAGGGTAGAAAAGCTAATAGAGAAGCTCGAGACTCTAGTATGGGACACCTCGGATAAACAGGCAGAGGTAATTAAAAAACTAGAAGCAAAAATACTGGAGGAAACAGAGAAACTGGACAGAGTCTCAGAAGAACTCAGGAATCTGAGAGAGCAGTCTGCCCAACAGGCTCATACATGGAACATGGAGAAAGAGGTCCTGAAGGAGCAGCTGAAGCAGGAAAAGGCAAGAGCTGAGAACCTCCAAGCGTAGCTGGAGGACAGGAGAACGGCTGCAGGAGCGGGAGACAGTAACAGGCCTACCAAGAGAAGGAGGCCAACCAGATGGGACAAGGGACCGGAGATTGTCGAGCGGACTGGGCCGTTGACCGAGCCAGTCATAGTGGACTCAAGATTGGGGTCAGCGAACGGCCAATCTAGTCCAGAAGATGGTCGGATTGGCCAGGAACTCCAAAACAACAACGAAAATCGCCCGGAACCTTTGCCAAAAAGCCAGATGGAGTTCGAGAAAGCGGAAAGGCGAAGAAGATGATGTAATATAGTGATGAACGTTATAAACACGTCTGGGGGAAGATTATACCAGGAAGTGGGTAATATATGCAAGAGAGTGCTGGGTTATCGCCCATTCTTTAAAAAATTAAGAATGCTACCAGGAGGGGAAGTCCTTGCAGAAACAAATAACCTCAGGGAAAAACTAGGTATATTAAAAAGATTTAGCGGCCTAGAAGAAGCTGGGATTGAAGCAAAAGTGACCTTACACCAGTGCAGCAAGAGATTCAAAACTGGCTGCAGACGAAGGTAACAGAAGCAGAATCAAATGGCCACAAGGCATCTTTGGTCCCTTGGGAATTTCCTGGGGAAAGAAGTAGCAGCGTCCCCGACAACGACTGGAAAGGCCACCAAACAGCTCCAAACAACGTCAACGATCGACACACCAGCAGCAGCCACAACTTTCGCAACTTTCGTTCCTCAGCCCCAATATTCTAGCAGAGAGCAAGAACTCTGGAAAATCATGACTTGGAACGTCGCAGGAATTAAAAATGTCAAGAAAGCAAAGAATTTCCTGCGTAACTTCGACATCATTATAGCGCAGGAAACGTGGGTGGAAAGCAAAAATGAAAAAAGTGTCCTGAGTAGCTTGGATAAGGAATACCAATGGACAGCGAAAGCCGCGATAAGAGTAAACAAGAAAGGGCGAAGCAAGGAAAGCTGCTTAATGGGGATCAAGAAAGTACTGGCGAAAAAAGTAACAATCGAAGAGTGGGAATATGGCCTAGTAATGAGAGGACTCAAATCAGAAGAAGGTATTCCAACACGACTAATAGCAGGGTACAACAATGCCAAGTTCAAAGAGCTTGGTAAGGAACTACGTAAGCAAATAGAGGAAGGTCTACTTAACAATGAAATAATAGTGCTAGCAGGAGATTGGAATGCAAGAATCTCTGATGTTCAAAGCACGGAGAATGACAATGAAGAGATAGAACACAATAATTGGACAAAAAGATCGGAAGATGAAGTTCTAAACAATGAAGGTAGAAGATTCCTGGAAATTTGCGAGGAATTTGGCTTAATAGTACTGAATGGAGCTATTAAAGGGGATAGAAAAGGAAAAGCCACTTACATAGGAGGAGATAGTAACTCAGTGTTAGACCTGGTGGTGGCCAAAGAAGACCACAATCCAATGATAGTAGAAGAACTCCAAGTGCTGACAAGAATAGAGTCCGATCATCTCCCAGTATCATTTAGACTCAGACTAAAAGGAAAAGAGATCTACAGTGGTGGGAAAAGAAGTGACGCGAGAGAAGAGAAAGTAGCCTAAAATAAGACAAAACTAGTTTGGAAAAAAGATTTAGCTAAGGAGTGTGGTACCAGGCTAGAAGAAATTTGGAACAGCACTACGAGGGCAGCGCAGGTGTCTGAGAACGGTCTTGACCTCAACGATAGATGGTGCAGACTTAAACAGGCAATATTCACAACAGCGGAAGAGCTGAAACTAGTCAAGAAACTCAAAAGTGGAGATGCAGAGGACTGGTTCGATGGAAAATGCAAGGAGCTGCGGAAGCAAGTGTGGAAAGCGTTGAAAGCCCACAGAAAGGATAGAAAAAATAACCACAAAAGAAAAATTTGGTTGGAAAAGAGAAGCGAGTTAAAAAAGCTGTATAAAAAATTAAAAGAAGAGAACATGGAAAAAAAGTGGAAGAAGGTAGAAAACAGCACCAGTATGTCTAGCTTCTGGGAAGGAATCAACTAGTTCCGGAGAAGAAACAAGATAATTAGAGGAGATATGTGATAAGCAATGGGTGACCCATTTTCAAACGCTGCTTGGAAGTGAAAACAGTAATGAGAGGACTGGAACGAGTAGAGTAGAGCCCACTAAAAGTAATACTAGCAGTGAAGCTCCAGGGGAAGAAGCAATGAAAGGAGAGATGGATGAGGAAATAACCTGGGAAGAGTTCACGAAGACCCTGAGCGGCTTAAAAAATGGAAAAGCGCCGGGAGAAGATGGGCTAACTGTAGAATTCCTAAAGGGCTTGACAGGATGCTGGAAAGAGGAGCTATACGAGACAATCAACCAAGCCTGAAGGAAAGGCGAATTGCCAGAGGGGTGGGACACGGCAAAAATCTTTCCTATCTACAAAGCGGGTGACGAGAATGAAACCAAGAACTATCGGGGCATAGCACTCTTAAATATCGGCTATAAACTGATAGACAAGATTATGACCACCAGACTAACGAAGTGGGCAGAGGACAACGGCCTCCTGAGAGAAAGCCAAGCGGGATTCAGAGGCGAGCGCGGCACCAGAGACCACATCTTCACACTAAACTCAATAATAGGGAAGAGTATTAAACAACAAAAGGGTAAGCTTTATGCGGCATTCGTGGACTTCAGAGAAGCCTTCGACTTAGTGGACAGAAACAGTCTACTGGAAAAACTGCAGGAATTGGGAGTAAAAGGCAGGATGCTCAGCCTGATAAGCAAAATCTATGAAAAACCCGTCAATAAAGTGATGACGGAAGACGGGACAACAGAACCTTTTGACTCATAAATGAATTGAAGGCGGTGTAGTGATGGGAAGAGTCAAAATCTTCACACTGAAATTTGCGGATGACATAGTGCTACTAGCCGATGCGGCAGAAGGGCTGACGAACATGCTGAAGACGCTACAGAGGTTCTCTAAGAAGAAAAAACTTGAGGTAAACGTCAAGAAGACTAAAATAATGATCTTCAGGAAGGGAGGTGGTGCGCAGAAAGCAATAAATGTAGCCTGGGGAGTTATGAAAAGAGCGAAAGTAAACAGCTTAAGTAGAAGATTCTATCTACTTGACACGCTAGCTAAGTCAGCATGCATCTATGGGGTAGAAGTCTGGGGTTGGGTGAAGCTAAAGAAGATGGAGCAACTAAAAAGGTCGTTACGCAAAAATGATCGTGGGTCTAAACAGTAACACCCCGGACTACATCTGAAAAACGGAGGCAAACAGGACAGGAATGGAGTTAGAAGCTAGAAGAAGAGCCTACAGCTATATTGTTGATGTATCTGAAATGAAAGATGACAGGTGGCCGAAAGTTTGCTTCCGGGAAGAAGTAAGACTAATCCTGAATAAAAACCCCACAAAATTCGGAAGTAGGATGGTGAAAGCGCTGCAAGAGACAGATGAGATGACGACGCTACTCAAGAATATGATGAAAAATAAAAACTTGGAGTGGATAGAGACCAAACTAAGCGAGAGCTTAAGAGAGCTAGAAACGAAAATAAGAACAGAAATAAGAGCCAAGGTCGTGCAATCAAGGTATTGGGATAAATATGAAGAGATAACAAGTGAAGAAAATTTTAACAGCTACTGGGAGCAAAAGCAATGGAAGAGCTGGGAAAAAGAACAGTGGGCAAGACTGAGAAGCGGTAACTTAGACAGAGTGGGAAATAAAGGCTACAGTGACACCAGCTGCAGGTTGTGCGGAAAGCAGAGGAGACACTAGATCACCTGTGGATGTGTGACAAGGCAAAAAGTGCAATAAAGAAAGAGTGGGTAAAAGATATGGAAAACTGGAGAAATGGAAAAGAAGGTACTGAGCTGGAAAGACTCACAATTAATACTCTACAGGGTGAGCTAAAGACCGAGTTATGTAGATATGCAAGGGAGTTCGAGAAGCTAGTCAGGAAGACGCGAGAAGCCTCACAAGCAGGGGAAAAAACAGAAGCTAGTGAGGAGAAAAAGTGGTGATACTAAACTAAGTAATCATTTAGGCTCCTTTTTACTACAATAAAATGGAGAGTAGTAATAGGCACCAAAGATTTATCTTAGGTAATCGATAGGCGCAGGCCAGAAACCTGAAAAAAAAAAAAAAAAAAAAAAAAAGAAAACAACAACAACCAAGGAGCAAGAAGTCCTCGTAGCAGCTACACAACTACCAGGATGAAGATTAAAAATTACTCTTTAAGTAACATAAATTATATAAAAATCGTTCTCTATGTATATACACATATTGTTATACTATATTATTTTATTTTTTTAATTCATTATCAAATTAATACTTGTAAGCGGAAAGGGATGTAAAAGGCCATTCAGGCCATACATTATATGAAATAAACTACTACTACTACTAGTACCAGAAGTCGGAATGTCATTTTTTTTCCATAACTGTATAACCTCATCAGCTACATTTTTAGCACTTTTTTTCACAGAATATTTAAGAAAATTCAGATGATGAAAAAAGACACACATAACCTCTTTCACTGTAAGTAATTTAAGTTCAAGAATTTTTGGCATCGGTTTGCCGATTAAAGGGATTTCTTTATTCATATTAGGTAAATATCAGGTAATTCACAATTATTGGAAATATATTAAATCATAGCTGTTAATTATTTAGTTATAGTTATACACAAGAAGACACAACTCAGAAGCTCCAAAGACTTTGTACACAATGTAGAAATATAAGAGGAAATATAGAAATGATATAAACCCACAGATGGCGCTAGTATGACAAGTAATGAATAACAGAACTACCAATATTTAAAACTAAATCCCCAGAAATAAAATATTTAATTATAAATTTTGTGGAAAAAAAAATTTGTGTTATATTTTAAATCAGCCTGTTAAGAAATATTGAATTACGATCCTTAATTGTGATAAGAGTAAAATTATTAAAAGAAAATGTTAGGGAATTGATTCAAAAGAAATATCTTTCCAAAAAAGGGTAAAATATAACTCGGAAACTGTCACTCTATCAAAATAAACTAAAATTATTATCAATATTGTCAAAATTGATAAATTAAACGTGTAAATTGAAAATAATTATCAAAAAATTATGAATATCAGTGCATATTGGAATTCAAATGGGAATATCTTCGAAATGGTTCAAGTAATCGAAAAAGTATAGGAGACCATTTTTGTAGAGCATTAAATTTCGTACAAGAATCAAGGCAGCTTATTTGATAATAATTATTACTCAGTCAGTAACAAAATTCAGAAAAAAAAGTTATTTTTTTTTAATTCTTCAATTTTTGACCTTAAATATCTTTTAAATGGTAAGATTTATCGAAAAAGTATAAGAGACCATTTTTGTAGAGCATTTAATTTGCTACATATATTGACGATGGTACGGGCTTAACAAGCTATTGAAGATGAGATATGACCATTTTTATACCAAACTAAGTTGAAAATTGAAAACTATGATGAGGATAATGTTCCCATTAATATTAATAGCCCATACTGGGTGAGTACTTTCTAAAGGTGCCTAGCAACAAGTTTTTGTGTATGAAATAAAAAAAAAAAAATAAAAGTTTTTTTTGACCCACCCTAAGATTATATATATATATATATATATATATATATATATATATATATATATATATATATATATATATATATATATATATATATATTAGGGTGGGTCAAAATGTAACTTCCGTGGAGAACCTTTTAAAATTGGAATTTTTAGTTCCGCTTTTAACAGGGGCTGCGTTTGGGCATTTCCTGATATATTTTGGTATAAGACAATGTATTTGATTTACATAGAATTTTTTAACAGAAGCTTAGTTTGGGTATTTCCGGTGAAAATACGGTTCTCCACGGAAGTTACATTTTGGCACACCCTAATATATATATATAGGGTGTTTATCAGGTGCTACAATGGCGTCCGTTACTTCTGGGACACTCTGTATATACAGAGTGTCCCAGAAGTAGCGGACGCCATTGTAGCATCTGATAAAAAAAATAATTCTGAGACGAAAAGTCCTTAGCCATTGTTTAATAAGACGCATAGATAATTAATTATTAATTAAAATAATGTCCTTTTATGCGTTAGAGAGAGAGCACCAGTGTCCAGTCAAGTGCGTTCCTAACGAAGACGCTTGCACGTGTGAATGTGTAAGTAAATGTGTGTGACTACGTTAGCTAGTTAGTCATAAAGTTAGTCGTGTCTTTGTTTGCCACATACTTTACTGGACACTGACGCTCTCTCTCTAATACATAAAGCGACGTTACTTTAATTAATAATTAATTATCTATGCGTCTAATTAAAAAATGGCTAAGGATTTTTCGTCTCAGAATTATTTTTTTTATCAGATGCTACAATGGCGTCCGTTACTTCTGGGACACCCTGTATATTAGGGTGTGCCAAAATAAGAGATTTCCACCTATGTATTTATTGACAATTTGGTAGGAATTTGGTGTTGCGGGGGCATTAACAATAAAAAATTCCTGTTTTTAAACTATAGCTCCTACAGGCTCCAAATTTGGTAGAAATTTTCTATATATAATGTAGAAATAATCTAAAAGCGAATTTTACGACAACCTTACCCCAATATAGATTGCGGGGATGGATTTAACAATGAAAATTTTAAATTTCTTAGCTATAGCTACTACAGACTCCAAATTCGGTAGGAGTCTTCTGTGTGATATAGAAGTGATCTGAAAGAGGATTTTACAACCCGACTTCAATAAGGACTGCAGGGGTGGGTGTTAAAATTTTTTATTTCAATTTCCAAACTGTAACTTCTATAGACTCTGAATTTGGTATAGGATTCTTCGTGTATAATCTTCGTGTCAAGTTTAGCTAAGAATAGATTTTATCAAACTCCAACCTCAAAAAGGATTCCGGGGGCATTACCTTTGTGGAAAAATTTCTCTGAAATAACTGTAAAAAAATTTTAATAAGTAAGAATAATAGTTCACAAAGTTTTTTATTTACTTAAAAAATCCGAAAAAGTCTTATTAAGTCAGAAAAACTCTTCATTCGACTTAGAAAGTCAGATTTTTAGCAATATTTGGGACTCTGCCAGAAGAGTTATTTAGAGTTATTAAAACTTCTTGTAGGAATCCTTGTGGAAATAATTCTCTGAAAAATTTCTCAAAAAGTCAAATTTCCCCTGCAATTTGGGACTTTTCCAAAGGTTTATTAAAGAGTTGATAAGACTTATTCAATCTTACAGTAAAAAGAAGAGAATGTTTCGTAGAATAGGAAAAAAATATAAGGTAAAAATTTATTAGCTTATAACAAATTGTTTATTACATAAACAATGAAAAATTAAATAAAACAAAAATTTTTTTTTATATCAAAAAGAGAAATAAATAATGATTTGAAAAAAAAAATCGTTCCTTAATATTAATTAGAAGTGGGAAAAAATAATTGTTAATCAACAAATGCGTTTTTAAGTAATAAAAAAATTTTTTTAAGAAACGATTTTTTTTTTAAATTATAATTATCATCAAAGATTATGTTATCAAAAAAATTTTAAATTATCTCATAAACAACGCACTTGCTTATAATAATTTTTTAAACAATAGGAGATAATAATTATTAAAAATCATTTTTAAGTAGCTTCTGATCATAAGAAAACGGATCAATAATAATATTATAAAAAAAAATTTTTTTTCAATGTTTAATAAAGCTTTATAATTTTTTACCTCAGTAAATTGTTAATAACAAAACGAAAATTAACAATTTTTTAATTTTTCCAATGAGAATCTATTCTAAAACTTTTGAAAAATAGCTCCACGAAAAGAAAAAAATGTGAGCCGTCACGGGACGCCTGGCAGATGTGAAACATCGACATTATTTTGTGAAAGTAATATGCAGAAAAGAACAGATTGTGATAGAAACTAAATATGTCATAATGATAAAATAAAATATTACGATTTTTTTTCCAGATAACGATGACTATTTATTGAATAAACATTCATTTTCATTAAATACAAAAATTTACGAATTTATTTCAAATCGTGACTACTTAATTCGTTTAATCAGTGACTTCGGTAATAGTTATATTCGATGTTGCCTCTGAGGACGGTATTACTGTGACAATTGGTCGATGGTAACTGAAGTATGTTACAAAAGTATTGGACATAACATTATCAAGATATCTAATAAATACAGCATCTATTGTTGTTCCGTATCTGGTGGTAGGTTCTCTTGGATTGTTATTAATTTGCAATTGAAATTCTTCTTGGAGAAACGTAATTAATGGCGTTGATTCATCTTTTGCAAAATTTACATTGAAATCCCCAGCTAAAATCAATGGTAGTTTGTCTTTATTGGTTTTGAAAGTTATTGAACCTTTGTGACTGTACGGAAATAATCTCTTGTGTAAAAAGGAAATGATGTCATTTATTTTTTTATTAGGAGAAATGTACACAACAATCATCATCAATTAAATTCCATCTTCTTGTTTAAGTTAACGTGTGAAGCACATATGTCGCCAATAGATGTTTGGGAGACATGAACTTCTGTAGCATTTTGAATTACTAAATCCATGTTGAATGTAGTAATATGTGAAGTATTGTTGTTTTTATAAATGGTAACTCCAGTGGCTCTAACATTTTGTCTCTTAAATTTAGCTATACAATGAAAATTAGGTAAGTCAACTGATTCATCTGCAGGAAGCCATGTTTCAGTTAGTAATAAAAAGTTACTCCTTTGACAAATAGAATCTTGTAAATCAGTAGTATGTTTTCTGAGACTTTGGCAGTTTAAAGTATAAATGGTTAATTTATTTCTGGAGTTTATAAATTTAGTGATCAGTCCTTGCAATGTAGTAAGTTTGTTTAGAGATAATCTTTTAAATTCTTGCTGTAAACTTGAAACTGATTGATCTACTCTTCTTCCATGATAAAATCTTAAATTATCCTGACTGTTACATGTAAACAACCCTTCAAGACTTGTTACTCGTGTTAAAGCTACGTAAAGTAATGAAATAGAATGACTTTTACTATACTAATAGACCACCTCGTCATATGTACCTCCTTGAGACTTATGAATAGTCATAGTACATGACTAACCTGATATCAATGGAAAATGATTTCTTTTTCCCACAATGGTTTTATTATTATTGAGTGATATACTTGAAGTTCGACGTACGATAGGTACTGCACGTCTATCGATATTATGTTCCGCAAGAAAGGCAGCGGCTTTTCTTCTAGCCACCATACCAGTGTTTTTATCTGGAAAAACGACCCATATGCGAGTTACTTGATTTTCATCATTTTGTTCTATATGAACCAGCTTCCCAACGGCGCCGTTAGCTAAACCGTCTACCACGTCTATGTTAGTTGTAATAATATAAGGTTTTCCAATAACAAAAATGATTTCGTATGGCAAACCTCCAGTATTAGGAATGCTATTTTTATCTAATGCTGATTTACAAGTAGAGCAAATTTTGAGTGCATCCACATTTTGCCCGTTAGTTATTGTGTTAATAATATTTCCAGATGCAGATGGTTTCTTTAAATCTTTTTCAAACCAAAGTCGATCGCAGATTGAGCAAGCATGTCCAAATTCATTATTTTTAAATTTATCGTTAAAATATTCATGAGGTGATTTATGGTATCTAAATTGACTGTAGTTATTCGGAATTTCCGTAGTATTTGCACTTGATTGACTTCGTCCAATTTGCTGAGATACTTCAACTACTACATGCTGCATTTTTTCTAAACCAGCTACATTTCGAGAATTTGTACTTATTTCATCTATTATTGGATCGTTAATTATTTCTGTAAATTCGATGTTTGGAGAAGTAGATAATTCTGTAATCACATCTGAATTTTGTAGACGCCTCCTTCTTTCCGCTTCACGTTGTTTCAATTTATCTCTGTTCTGCTCCCTGTATCTTTGTTGACGTTCTCTTTTTTTTTGGAGAGCATTTAGTTCATTACCTTGATCATTTCTTTGAATGGATGATGGTTGTATTTTTTCCGAACCAGATGAACTTTGAGCAGTAATTATTTCTTCATTATTCAGTTCTATTCTATTCGCGTTTGAAGAGGTAGATGGTCCGGCAATACTTTGTGAATATTGTATGCGTTCTCTTCTTTCCGCTTCACGCTGCTTCAATTTGTCTCTGTTCTGCTCCCTGTATCGTTTTTGACGTTCTTTTTTATTATTATTTACTTTAAAAAAAATATATAAGTGTTAAAAGAAGCTTAAATAAAAATTAGTATATTCTGGTACTATTAGATTAATAAAATCTTACATAACATTAATAGTATATCTTGTGTTTAACTGATCTTGGTGATGTCCAGTTTCAATAATAATATTTTATGACCCCTGTGATGATTATTGGGTTCTGAAATATTTATAAAAAATATGTTATTAAAATATACAGAAAAATTTAAATTGGCTTCATTATATTAGTAAACTCAAGAATCTTAGCTAGATATTTCAATATATTACTAAAGATCGTAAATTATAAATATCAATAATGAATGTTTCACTATAAATTCCACTATGATTAGAAAAATTAATTAATTTTTTAATGTTCATATTAATAACAAATAAAAAAAACATTCGTGCGCTGCACGCCATCAGCTGATTTTGAAATACAATTCTGTCAGTCTTAATAAATTTATTCTTTAAGCAATTGTTTTAATGCATTAATTTCAATAAGAATAAAATTAAAATTAATAATTAATTTAAAAACATTATATGCAATGAAATTTATGTGAATTTTAATCTACCAAGAGAGTAGATTTTACATTTACTGGCGCTCAAAATACACCAAATATACGCGTGCTTAATGCACAGATAAATGCATACTTTAATTATAAAAATATAATTAACTTACTGATGACTTGATAGTGTGTCATAGTATGATTTTGTTTTCTTTGCAGGAGGCTGATCACTTTCACTCTCTAAATTATCACGGTCAGACATTTTATTATCAGAAAAATAATTTATTTTCAAGTAAAGCACAGGTTATGTGTGCTGTAATAAACAACACTGTATACACTACGGAGTATACACTATAGGTATTGGTAAATGGTAAGTACTAGTATTGCCGTCTGGTGGATCAAGTCGAAACTACTCAAACCGGGTCAGCTGTCGTAATAGCATTATAAACTGTGTAGTAAACAAGCATTTTATTAGTAACTACATTTGTTTTTAATACTTTTTTGATTAATAAAAATATATATCTTATAATGGAAAATACCGATGATTCGTTAGGCGTACGCTTTTCGCCAAAACAAAGTAAAAGTAAAACATTTTGTAGTGTATATGGGTGTAACAGTAAGGCTTGCAAAAATTTTGACGTTCGGTTTCATTATTTTCCAAAGCAAAGTGAAAATTTTATAAAAATTCAAAATGCTTTCGGAGTGGATGAAAAAATTGACTCTCGAAAAATGTGGCAAAAAGTTTTGAAAATAGGAAAAAGTATTACAGAAAATATGCAAGTTTGTTCTTTGCACTTTAAAAAATCGGATTATTTCTTTCCAGGTAATTAAATTTATTGTTTAGTTCATACCATTATTTTTTTGATTTGTAAAATTAATTAAAAAAATTTTTTTTCTACATAGAAAATGCTTCAAAGGGTAAGAGACGTTTGAAAAAAAATGCACTACCTTCTTGTAATCTACCTTGTACTGAAATAAAAACAACATCAAGCACTAAAATAAACGATGACCGAGAAAAAAGAAGGATTCAAAGAGACAAGAAGAAAAATACGATAATTTCGGATAATGAAGCTACTAATAATGAAAAACCAGATTCCTCTGCAAGATTAACTACTACTGAATTGACTTTTGATTTTGATGGTCAAAGAAATTCGGTTGTTTTGGATGATACTAATCCCAGTCCTGTTACTTCAAGAGAAAATAATAATGGATCTGTTGTTGCTATGTTGCCAGAGAAGAATGATGAAACGCCTGCAAAAACATTTATTGATGTCGGTATTCAGGTTAAAAGTGGTGATTTAGTTACTGACTTTTGTGATGTAATAAAAACTGAGAAGAAACTCAATACTTTAACCGGGATTGTGAGCTTTGATATCTTGAATACCATTCTTGATGTTTTTAAGGTTGGATTTCCTAAATACGAGTCCGAAAGAATGCATCTGCGTAGCAAAATTATCATGACATTTGTTAAATTAAAGCATAATTTATCGTATGCTATTTTAACAGTTTTATTCAAATACTCTTCAGAGTCACATTGCCGTAAAATTATTCTGCAGATGATCGACATGCTTTACGTTTGTTTGGAACAGGGAATACCTTTTCCAGACAAAGATGAAGTCTCTAGGAATATTCCTGTATGTTTCAATGACTTTCGAAATGTTAGAGTAGTGTTGGACTGTACAGAAATTTTTATACAAAAACCAAAGTCGCTGTGCTGTCAACAAGCAACATATTCACGGTATAAAAGTACATATACCATCAAGTTCATGACTGGAGTGACCCCCGGAGGATCGTTATGCTACATTAGTCCAATGTATGGAGGAAGATCTTCGGATGACGCTATATTTGAGCAATCTAAAATTTTAGATTTATTAGAGAAGGGTGAAGCAATAATGGTCGACAAAGGGTTTAGGGTTAATAAACTGTGTAAAGACAAAGATATAACTCTTATTCGACCTCCATTTAAGAAAGAAAAACGGCAATTTTCCCAAGAAGAGTCGAGGTTAAATGCGAAAATCGCCAGAGCACGAGTTCATGTAGAACGTTCCAATCAAAGACTCAAGGTATTTAAAGTCTTGGGCTCTCGGATGCTAAGTGGTCTTGTTGATAAGGGCAAAGAAATACTAACTATTATTGGTGCAATTGTAAATTTAAGTTCTCCAATTTTAAGTAATGATAAATTTATGTCAAATGATGCAAATTAATAATTAAGATACAATAATGAATGTTATTAGGTAAAAATTTATTAAAACTTTACAGTAAAAATTGTTAAATTAAAACATAAACATAGTTAAACATTGTTAGAGTGTTTAATAAAGTTATTTTTACAGAAGTAATTGCTTTCGTACAAATTTTTAATTATGTTTCTCATTCTCACAAGCATAATGTAACATCTCATTAAAAAATATTAATTGTAAGGATAGAAATAAGTCTTTTACAAATTTTTCATCATAATCAACTGAAATAATTTTCATACTTTTTTCATGAGAAGAAAAAAGGATGAAGTCCGTTTTTTTAATATTTAAAATACCCATACCAAGCTGAACCTGACCATAATATTTATGATTTTTTTTCAAAGTTAAGGTATTATTATTTTTTGGGTTTTTTTGTACATAATTTATATTAGAAATGATATCATTCATACTATGAGATTTGCCTTCATATGGGCACTTGATTTCTATCAACTTGACGGGTTTATCATTGTCGAATATAACTCCGTCGGGAGAATAACCAAGCCCAGGGTTATTTTCCGGAACTACGAGACCACATTGAAATACATTTACTTCTGTACTTTTTTCATAAGCTCTTCTTGCATCTGATTCAAATTTTAAACCGTGATTTATAGCTGCATTAGAAATTGTGCTTGGATTAAAATATTTAAGAGCTTTTTTTTTCCAATCTGGTTTTGGATTTTTCCGATAGGTGTATAATTCATAGCATCGAGAGCCCGTGATTCTAAACTTTCGTTCATTTTGCCATATACTATAAAATTTTTTTGTTTCTTTACAAATATGAAAAGGATCTGCTATCAACTGTTCAAAAGTTTTTTGACAACATTGTCGTAAAGGTCGAAAAGTGTATTTAGATAGAGTAGAAACCATTGGTGACCAGCATAAATGTGACATCATACATTCAATCTGTCGAAGGTGTTCAGGTGGTAGAGTCTCAACAGTGTGAAGTAGTGGAGCATGTCTTCCGGCTCTAATATAAATAAATTAAAAACAAAATGTATAAAATACGATATATAAAGACAAATATGTCCAAAAAATCTAATAGCCTTATGAAGTAAATATTCTATAAAAATAAACTTTTACAAATTAATTGATTGAAATGAAGAATCGCAGGCATGTATAAGGAATTCATTACATTATGCAATTAAAAGAAAGTAAAATTTCTGTTCATTAGCAAGTATATACAAAATTGATGAAATTAATATTTTTGATTTGATGATTGAAAGATTTTGATTTGATTGCTGAAAGACCGAATCATAAATATATTTTTAAGTATATTTACTTCATCTTAACTTTCATTGGAAAAAAAAAAAATATTAGTTATCAAAATCAATCATTCACGCCCATACGCATGCTCGGATAGAGATGACTTTAAATGTTTCGAATACAGCTTTTCCTTAATTAACTTCTTAACGTCTTCATCTAACACCAGATGATCCTTTTTGATTTTGAAACAGCTATGCTCACTTAAAGGCTTCGCATTATATTTCTCTAAGCAAGAATCCCGTGGCGCACACCAAAGACATTTTCTGTCTGTTGATGATACGAGCTTTAAACTAGTTAAGTCATTACTGAAATGATAAAAATAAAAAAGGATTAAACTTTATCAAATTAATGACTAAATTTTATCGAAAATTTTTTTAAATGTAAATTACACAATTTAAATTTACCGTGAACAAAATAATAATACCGCAGCACTATGTTTACACTGTTGACTTTGTCCAGCTGCACAACTACATTTAGATGAAATAATTTTTCTAGTTTTGGCAATTACCGTATTTATCTCGTGCGGATCTTCTCGCGTTTTTGAAGATTGTATACAGTAAGACAACAATTTATACTGTTCACTATTTTCACTTTTTTGTAAATTAAGTGGTTGGAATTTACAATTTGTTCACCTTCGATAAAGTTTCGACTCTTGGGAGTAGAACCCAAATGATCCAAAATTACATTCACTGATAAAAACATTCTTTTCACGATCTTTAAAAACTTTTTGACTAATTTTGATGATAAAAAATATTAAAAGTATACGTGAACAAATTGATTTGTTTACACGCAATTCATATAGTTAATCTAACACCTAACCCGGTTTCATTAGTTTCAACTTTGATCACCAGTTGGCGTGACCGCAACTCCCATTTACCAATCCGAGCTCAGTGTAGCGAGAGAGATGGCTTAACGCCGGATCGAGTGGGAGAGAATCACACAGTCGATTGTGCATGGCGACGCGTCGCCACACCGTACACACTACTGCATATAGACTGTATATATATATATATATATATATATATATATATATATATATATATATATATATATACCATCATATAGCGTGGCGACGCGTCGCCACGGCATGCGTCGCCACGCCAGAAATCGGTTTTACGTGCGGCTATAGATGTTTCACATAAAAAATTCTTAAATTAATAGTTTAACAATTATCGCACTTGCAATGTTAATGTTCGTGCTACAAAAAATTGTTAATTAATTAATGGATAACTTATTGAAAAATCGCGATAAAAATTTTTTGACCACGTATTATTGTTCATTGATCTATCCTGCAGGCGCCTGAATTTCTTCAATTTTTAATTTTCATATTTAATAAGTTTAAATAATATCTATTCATTAAAGGTCCGAATAATATTTATTCATTAAAGGTACCCGTTTTCGGACGTATTTTCAACCCTCTGGGAAAATTATAAATATTTCTCCTACAATTCCGGGAGCTAGAATTTTTTTTAGGAAATTTCCTCCACTTTTTGAATCTTTTTTCAAATTTGAAAAATCTTTATTAGTTTTTGAGATATTTGCAAAAAACTAAACCCCCCTTTGTTTTTTTAGTTACTTGTTAATAACTTTTGCAATTTTTGCAAGCGGGACTTCATTTTTTTTCATCAAATCAAATTTTTTTTTCAAAAATCATCTAGATGCCAGTCCGAGTCGAATTACACCTCAATCATAATTTTCGGAGACTGCTGAAAAAAGACACTTGTTGACTAGACTAGTATTCTTAATTTCTAATAGATGGCGTATAGTTAGAAAATCCACAGATTCGGTAGAATCTGGCGCCAAGTTCCGTTCAAATCCGTTGTAAACGGAGCGCCAGACTACCGACTGTGTTTACTGTAAGCAGAACGGTGTTTCGAGGTTGCAAAATTTTATTTAATTATATGGTTCTCCTTTTTCCAAAATAATATATTATAAAAGTAATTTATACTTTATTTTACTGATATTAATTAATTATAATCAATTATAACACTTAATTCACTTAAAATTATTAAATTTTATCAGCACAAACTATAGTAAGCCCAGAAATTTCGATCCTGACTTTTCTTCGATGGGGAATATCAGCGCCACAGACTAGATAAAATAAAAATGTGTAGTAATCCTTCCTATAGACACGCAACTACAGTAAAAAGTGATTCATAGCTTGCATCTATGGCCGCCAGGGTGCACTGGAATTACATCTACATAAACTGTAGCTTTAAGGGGATAGTTTGCAGTAAAAATGCAGTCAACACGAGATTTAAGTTGTTATCAATTGTAAATTTTCATTATAATTACAAAAATACTAAAATCCGAACAAAAACAGTTTCACTGTAAAAAGTCGCACCAAGTCCACGTTCATAAGACTATTAGGAAAAAAATTTTTTTCTTTACAAAAGATACAAAATAAAAAATTAAAAATCCGAGTAACCGATATGATTGTTTATGATTTTCGGAAATTAAAAAATTTTTTGTAAATTTAAAAATTAAAAATTTTAGAACGTACTTGGTGTGCGTCATTGTGTATTTCAATTTTTTTAAAGTCCTAGTAAACAGATTTTACGAATTTCATTAAAAGTAAAATATTTTGCAACCGCGCACACTAAATACGTTCTAAAATTTTTTTTTTAATTTTTAAATTTACAATAAAATTTTTTTTAATTTCCGAAAATCATAAACAATCATATCGGTTACTCGGATTTTTTAATTTTTTTATTTTGTATCTTTTTGTAAAGAAAAAAAAAATTTTTTTTCCTAATAGTCTTATGAACGTGGACTTGGTGCGACTTTTTTACAGTGAAACTGTTTTTGTTCGGTTCTTTTCTACCTAGAAAGTTAATTTATATATGTTATAGTAAAAATTAAATACCGATTTGATTCACTCTCTGAGTAGTATCTGTTTCCAACAGCAAGTGCACTTTAATTGCTGTTGATGTTTTGACTTGCTCAACTATGAGTGATTCGATGTTAATCGAAGTATTTTTGTGATGAAAATATTATTTGAAAAAAAATTTTTAAAAAACATGCATTAATTCTTTTTAAAGTTTAATTTTCAATTTTCTCCAATTCCGATCAGTGAATTTTTTAAAACGAAACATTCTCTTCTTTTTACTGTAAGACTGAATAAGTCTTATCAACTCTTTAATAACCCTTTGGAAAAGTCCCAAATTGCAGGGGAAATTTGACTTTTTGAGAAATTTTTCAGAGAATTATTTCCACAAGGATTCCTACAAGAAGTTTTAATAACTCTGGATAACTCTTCTGACAGAGTCCCGAATCTTGCTAAAAATCTGACTTTTTAAGTCGAATGAAGAGTTTTTCTGACTTAATAAGACTTTTTCGGATTTTTTAAGAAAATGAAAAACTTTGTGAACTATTATTCTTACTTATTAAAATTTTTTTACAGTTATTTCAGAGAAATTTTTCCGCAAGGGTAACAATGAAAAATTCTTATTTCCAAACAATAGTTTCTATGGACTCAAAGTTTTGTAGGAATCTTTTATTTATGATTAATTAGACCGTCGCTATAAAATTATCTCGATGTGATTTCCTTAATTATCGGAAATTAATATTTCATGTTTTATTCAAAGTTTAATTTTTGTTAACATTTTATAAAAATTATTATAAATTTTATTATTAAGCTATTAATTAGTTTTAAATAGATAATAATTATATAATTAATAATGTAATTAATTATCTTTTATTGCACTTAGAGGTTTTAAACCTACGTACAAGAAAAGATACAGATATGTTGTTTGGCAATTAATTGGTTACATTACTTAACATTAATAGAAATCACATGTTGAGTTTTCAGATTGACCTTTTACAATACGTAATATTTTAAATCAGACCTTTTTTTTATAATTTTATCAAGCCAAAATTAGAAATATGAATTGCGTAGGGTAAGACATCCTTGGAAGAACTCAAATAGAACTTTGAGGTTGGATTTCTGCCTGGAGCAGATGATACCGTGATCAATAATTAATAATGGGGCATTCCATAGTGACTGGTGGGACATTTGACTCTGGAATTCCATCAATTATAAGCTACAATTATGTGACTGAAACGTATACTATAATAAAATGTATCTTATAATATAGAAGAATAACTAATTAACAACATCCCTTCGTCAAAAACCTCAATTACTTTTTAAGTTTCTCGTAATTATCGTTTGACTGAGTGTGACATCGAGAAATCCTTCTCTCTTACCGCGGTATACTTAAAGTCGAATTTCTGTTCGACCACTAAACTTTTAAAAAATATTTCCTTCTCAATACAAAATTTATCCTACAAACATTCAGTATTATGAAGAATTAGACTGATTACCTACGTAGAAACAATTGAAAAGATTGTTTTTTATTGTGACTGGTGGGACAGGCATTTGTGACTGTTGGGACAAGTACCAAATGTCTACATCAAGTTGTTTATTAAAAAGACTTTTATATTATTTCAACCTTAGAAACATTATTGTTTATATATTTAATTAAAAATTATTTAGGATAATTAGAAAAAAACTAATTAAAAAATACAAATAAAGGATTAAGCATGCTGACAACACGTTCTTGATAAACTTAGGTGTTAATTAATAACGAATATAAAAAAATTTGTTCCTAAAACTATAATAATAAATATGTTAGATAATAACAAACACAAAGTTAATTTGGTCTTAAAATTCGTCCGTTTTTTATCCTGTTTTCGTCGGGTTATGAATCTTAGGAGAATAGTAAATATGTATGTACTCAGAAAAATATACAAGAAATAAAGTGCGAATAGAAGAAGATTCATAAATAAGGATGACATGCAAAATCGTGAAGCATTCCACATTTTTTAAATTAAATAATGTTGTGAAGCGGAAAAGAATAAGAGTTACGGCAAGTATTACGTGAAGCGTCCACATTCGCACGTAACAGGATAATTGGGAGGATAGCTTGCGAGAAAAATTCGGCGAGAAAAATCGCCAAATTAGTGATTATTTCGGTTAAAAAAAAAATTCATCACTTAACTGAAGATCACTAAGAGAAATAAAGCTGTAAATTTCAGTACTTTAACTAAATTTTATCATGCATTGACTAGAAGCCAGTGTCCCACCAGTCACATGTGACATATTTTAAATGATCTTCAAAACTATATTTTGGATTTTTTGACAATTATAAGAAGCTTAAATCATTTTTAACATGTTTATTGTTACTTCTACAAAGAAAAAAAATTGAACAATTCAGATTTGAGGTTGGGAAAACCACTTTTCTATCTTTTTGCGTGACTGGTGGGACATGTGATGAGCTTATGTTCAAATACGAATTATACAAAAACTAACGTATCTTTTCGTTTGAATCAAACATAATTATTTTCTTTATTTAATTCTTCTTCTTAAATATAATGAATCACTAGCTGGAATTGATAAGATGATTTAAAAAACGTGTTACCGACTTAAACATTATTTGGCCCGGATACCAGTTAGTACGACTGAAAAGTTACTAGGAGAGAAAAATCGATTTTCTTATTGATTAAAAAAAATTTTTCTTTACAAATTCGTAAAATATAGACTTTTAATAATAAATTAAGACTAAATTAGAATTAACTAGAGAAATTTTAAAATCTTAATCATTTTCTCATTTAGCATGGAATGCCCCTAATGTAATTATTGTTTTAATTTCAAAAAACTGTGTTTTCAATTTTTTACAAGCTACATAATTCAATTTTTTGTTAAATTTTTCAGTTCAATTAAATTTTTTCCTAATTCATTTTACCCAAGATAAATACCATTGACCTGAAAAGGCCTAAAAGAATGAATTCTTTAAATTTATCACAATTCGAAAAAAAAAAATAATTTTTTCGTTACTATTTTTTTTTCGAGTGGTCCATTATTCCACATATCACACATTGGCCCAAAATATCATAAAAACATCATAGAGGTCAAAACTTGACCGAAAATGAAAAAAAAATTTTTACCTAATTTTTGAGAGGGGCTATTGTGCCCCAGAGTGGCATCGTGCCCCACTCTCTCCTATTTGATTTAGAATAGAAATTTTATAAAATGCCCAGCGAAGCGGGCAAGGAATTACTAGTCATAAGTAAATGAAATTTATACTATAACTTTAATAATATTTAATGAATCTGAATGTAGAATTTTAATACTAAGAGCGCACTTTAATAGATGAGTTAGATAAATTTTGACATGATTAAAGAAAATTTTAAACGTCAATTAATTTGCAGATGAATGTATGTAGTATGTATTTGATAAAATTATAGAGTTTATAATAATGAAGGAATTTCAAAAAAGAGCTTCATACCAACAAAACTAATTAAACGGACTGAGTACTGCTAAATTAGTTTCATTTATACTAGTAGAAGTTTAATTAATTTCTGTACTATGAATTCTCAAGTCAATTAATACTGATAATGGTCTCTTTATATTGTACGAAAAGATTCAAGTAATGAATTAAAATATTTGGCTTTGCGAATCTATTAACTGTCTTTTTATTTATATTTCAAAAATAGTCATTTCATAAACCTAAACCTCGGCAATTTAAATTTATTTTCCAAATTAAGAAAACTTTTCATTGCCACCGATAAAAGGTATTTTTCAAATTTCAAACAATCGAATTGTGATATTTTTTGATCGTATCACAAAATTCAAGAATGCATAATATAAGAGAGTCCCTGAGAAGAGCACCAGGTTTTATGGAATAATTTTCACAAGACTTTTATTGTAATTTTCCAATAATTTACGGAAATACTTGTCGCGAAATTAATCTTTACTAAGCTCGTTATGGAAATCTCAATAAAATAATTTCTACATTTCAAAACTATCGTAATTGTAATCATCGTAACAAAAATAATAACCCCATAATTGATATTCCTAACAAGACACTCGATATCAATTACCTGAAGGATCGAAACTATTAGTCCAGCGCTGTAAGTTCTACTGGCAACTCAGTATGCTCCAGCTTCCTCGAGCAGGACTGCAATTTTAATACTGCTTTCGTCAGCAGTTAACTTGTAAATTCTTACGGAAAATTATCTTCGTGGAAAAACACATTTATCAGTAGCATACAACCAAGCTTGTTTGATATATATGTATCTTTTGATCAATCAATTCAATACCTATCATCAATTTTTGGCTCATCCGATCCTTCTTATATTCAATATTTATTGGTGATATTTCGATAGCAACCCACTCTTTTTCAAATAAAATCTAATGAGTAAATCATATCGCTTTGTTCAAACGAAGTGTCTGTTTATTCAAATTTCTTGCTTTCTCAAACACTCTTGTCGAACCAATAATTCAATCGACATTCTCAATAGGACACTCGATATCAATTATCCAAACGACTGAACTATTATCGACTATGAATTTCACTGACTAAGTTTAAATGTCAAGAACTTGATACCTGATTGTAAAGTTGTACTCAAGACGAGTATTACATGTCGATTGGTACTAATTAAAAGGACTTACCAAAACGGCACTTGGACATTTCCGCATACTAATTGCCTTTCTATTCAACCTCTCATCATTTAATCTATAGGTACTCCTGGACGCTCAAAATTACAAACTCGATCGAACTTCATCAGACAACTACCTCTATTAGTTCTCACGCTGGCAATTTACAAGGTTCTTTTCATCTGCATTTATTCCTCCGATTTACCATTTGTTAGGAAATATCCACTGGAAATAATTTGTTTGAATATTTATTTTTTTTTCGCGAAAAAAGAAGTCAGAATTGAAATAAAATGCACCTTTTAATCTGGTGGAAGGAATTAAAAATTTTCACTGCTTTTTTTTTGTTTCTGTCAAGGTAATTTTTTTTTTTTTTTTCTCTTTAAATCTATTGGACACGCTCACTTGATTCTTTTGCCTCACAATATATGAATACATATACATATTTAACTGCATAATATAGTACAGTACACTGATAGAAAATTTATGTTGACTCAAGAGATATTTTCTTGATCTAAGAATTTATTTTGGAAGACAAATGATTATTTTGCTTTAAGAATTTCTTGTCTTGATTTAGATTTTCTTGGCTTAAGAGCTATATTATCTTCAATCAATACATTAAAGTTCTTCAATCAAAATAACATTATCGTTTAAAAAACTTAGAATAATTCATCAAAGTATATTTCAAAAACTAAATAGTCTTTAATTTGTAACTGGTACTTTTTGACTTATTTTACCCCCGGCTCGATTTAAGCTCGCCGGAGTCCAGGATTCTAACGAGGGTAAATCTAAATTAATTAAGCTCGAAAATTTAATTATAATTATCAAAAACAGAACCTCTTTATTATAATAAACAAAACATTAAATTTATACATTTTACAATAACGGCGATTATTTAAACAAAACCCACACATACGCGTCGTATACTATTATCATTACCGTCGTCGGTAATATCATACTCCTGTCGCTTACAAAATCGCGTCGCTAATTTTCCCTCCGTCGGCCCTCTGGTGAGGCCCTATCCGCAATTCCCAAAGGGTGAGTGAATAAAATCCACCTCTCCCTCACCTAATCGGCTGTGGTTGCCACCTTTTGGCTAAAGGCCTCCAGGTGGAGAGTCGTCTTTTCTCGTAGGAGATCAAGTTCACTTACCTGTGATAGTCCGCACCAGGTAGAGTGGACCCTCTTCTAATTCCTCGGCCAGAAGTCTCCAGACGAGAAATTAAACCCAGAGAAGGGTTGCTCAACGGCGGATAATATTTGGGCTTTATCAAATCCCCGAAAAATTCTAAGTTTTTCATTAAACTTTCAAAATTAAATATTAAATTCATTCAATCAATTCAACAGATTACATTAATTTCAATCGATTTAAAAACAAATTACACTCCCATACAATTTCGTCACTGGAACTTAGAAAATAATTCTCAGACAAAATAATAAATTTTCATAAAATTATTTTCCCATACTAAATGGTCGCTGGGACTTAGAAATTAATAATTAATTGGATATTTCGAATTTATTCGAAATATTTTAATCAATTATTAATTTCAGATAAAGTCAATTTTTGTTCTTTGACAGAACAAAAATTATCACGACGCGGTTTCGCTTATATTAGCTTGGCGATTTTTACCGCGAACGAACAGTTGACGCCATCTATCGTGGCGATGGAGAACTACAGGATTCATTTTTTTTTCTCTTAACCGTCGTTTCCAATAATTATTAATAATTAATTAATAACAAATAATAATAATAATAACCAATAATAATTAATAATTAACAAAATAATTCAACTCATAAACAAAACTAAACCTAAATACATAAATGCCGTAGCACGGGTAGTCGACGCGGTCGCGGTAGCGGTGGCTTGCTCAGTCCGTCGATGAGGCCCACGGTGCCGTCGATCGCGACACCCCTCCGCTTTCTCGCTTATAATACCTTCTTCACAAATTATTATACCAAAAAAAAATTATTTCTTGGAAATAAGTAAATTAATGACTCAAAAAAAAGCCATTCTTAACACAAGTCGGTAACATCTTGAATCAATGTTATCGCCTATCTTGAACCAAGAGACAAAAATTCTTGAAATTTATCTATATCTAGTTTCAAGAGTTCAAGTTTTGAAGAAAAAAAGTTTTTTGAATCAAGATTATTTTTCTATCAGTGTATAGTGTAGTATAACCGGAGAAGAGCACTCACTCTATTTCGTAAGCTTCTCATGCCTATTTTTATCAGTCACTATTTTATTTTGTTTATTTACTTGTTTTTACTTTTTCAATTTCGGCGTAAATGAATTTCGACTGTGTATTTCTACTGCGTTTAAGTTTCTTCTATCTGTAAATTTATCATTTCAGAGTACGTGGTTATTTTCTCAATAGAACGTGCTAGGGAAAATAAATCACGAGACGTGGCTTAAATCTGTGTTGACTGATGTTTAGATTCCAGATTGTTTATTGCCATCCACTTTAAATTTATTGCTAAGAAATTTAAACATTTAATTTGTTATTTGATATTTGTATCAGCTGAAATTTAATTCAAATATTTGTCGTCGGGTTTTTAAAGGTTTTTCTGACACTAAATTTATTAAGTACATAAATTTTCCTCTTTCATAATCATGACACATCCTTCAAAAGACTGTCATAGGGTAAAATTTTCGGAATATAATTTAGACAATGGTAAAAAAACGTTTTTTTTTTAATTAAAAATTTGAGAATTTACGTAAGTTTTTTAAATAAATAAAAACAAAATTTTTTTAATTTAAGTGAATCAAAAATTAAAAATTTCCAAATGAAGTAAACTATTAATCGACAAATTTTATTTTCCCATAAAAAAAATCATTTGTGAATTTATGATCGACGGTGCATGACCGCCGAATCGACTCATTACGAGAGAGTTTAATTTCAGAAATTAATTTATGAAATAAAAATAATTTTTTTTACCTCTTTAAAGAGCACTTCTGAAATTAATTTTTATTGTATTCACATAACCAACAAATTAATATTTAATATAAAAAGAATAAAAAATTTTTCAACATATAGGTTTTATTTTTTTTTTTAATTTCTATTATTATTATTTCAATTATTTTTTATTTAATTTTATCAAATACAAAATTTTAAGATAAATTTTCGTTTAATTAAAAAAAAATTTTTTTATTATTATTTTTTATTATAAAAATTTGCTATAGATATCCATAAAAATTTTTTTCACGGATTTTAAATTCCTATTTAAAATAAAACATTTTGTGTTAAACGACCACATCAGTATCATCGACGCGACATCATCACCCTAAGAGATTTATTGCTTCCTGCGGCTATAGAGCACCTGATACATACCGCTTCGATCTATTTCGAATGAATTTACTACCAACTACTTTGTAGTTACTTTAATTGAAAAATTTTATTGTAAATTTCCATATAAAAACAGAATATTAACTACTAACAATTGGTGATTACAAGTAAGTGTTTGCTAGCTACAAATTATTAAAATAATAATAATAATATTAAAATAATAATAATAATAATATCGAAAATAATATCGAAAATTGTAAACAAGATTAATAAGATCAAGATAATAATTTATAGTCTTATACTTTTCAGAAAAATCCAGCATTATTTTTATATTTTAGCTAGAATTTTGGATTGTCCCTAAAAAGACACTGCTTATACTGCTAAAAATTCCCGTAATAAATAAAATTTTATTTACTTTATCAGTTTAATGCCTTAAAAATTTGATTATTCACAAAAATTAGCATAATTGCTACATGAAAAAAAGTTATTAACACCGTAAAAGTGACTTTTACTGCTGCTGTGATTAATTCTGACAACTTTAACAAAATATCAAACGAATGGATAAAAAATTGCCATCATAGCTAAAATTTAAAAACAACAAATATAAATTCATATCCTAAGTAAAAGTTATCGCGCGATAAATATAATCTCTAGATACGGTAACGTAACCGGTTTAGCTGAAGAAATTTCTTAGGTAAAAAATGAAGATGAATTTTTACAATTTTTATTTAAGAGACTAGTTTAGACGGAAAACTGTCTTGGGGCCCCTATTATTTATAATATATATCAATGATATTTTTAATGTTTTATCGAATGATACCATAGTTTCTTATGCTGACGATACAGCCATATTATGCTCAGGAAAAAGCTGGCTAATAGTTAAAAATAAAATAATTGAATGGTTACATAAAACTGATTTATGGCTTAGAGAGAATCAACTCTCTCTCAATATAGATAAGTCTACATTTATAACTTTCGGCAGTTATAAAGATAGTTACCCAACTGAGTTTGAAGTACATATTAATTATAAGCCGTTGAAAAGAGTTGAACATTGTAAATATCTTGGAATACACTTTGATAATCATATGAGATGGAACAACCATGCTCTGGAATTATTCAAAAAACTCAAATATTTCACTTTTGTATTTTACAAACTGACAGGAATA
This sequence comes from Cotesia glomerata, assembly GCF_020080835.1. Classification (NCBI taxonomy): domain Eukaryota; kingdom Metazoa; phylum Arthropoda; class Insecta; order Hymenoptera; family Braconidae; genus Cotesia; species Cotesia glomerata. The sequence goes on from NC_058162.1 coordinate 9,520,705, forward strand.
TTAAATCCACAAACCATGAAAATAATATATCATGGGCTACTCGAAAGCATAATAAATTATGGTATTATTGCCTGGGGAGGTGCATATGATAAGTCAATTAAAATCATCTCAAATATACAAAATAGATTACTAAGTAAATTGTGCGTAACTAATATCAACAACACTCCCCTTGGGATCAGAAAAACTTTCATTACCACTGCGTTATCTTTCTATTATCAAGATTGCATAAATCTCTATAATGATAAAATAACTTGTACAAGACATAAACAACTGTCACTACCAAAAATAAGTAAAACAATTTACACACAATGTGCTTATTATGTAGCTTTAAAATATTACAATAAATTACCAATAGAGATGAAAACTTTGAATGATAAGAAGAAACTAATAAACAAAAAACTGAGAGAATGGATAAAAATAGATGATTAGTTAAAAATCGTGATATAAATTTAAGTGTTGCAACAATATTACTTATAAAACTTATATAAATAACTAGCTTGCTAGGTAGATTTTCTTTTAGCTTGCACTGTATTAAGTTAAGTATTACTATATTACTATCTTATATATTAAGAGATTGTTGATAATAGAATATATTTTTGTTAATATGTACTCGTTCTATGCACAGGTGCTATACTCACCTCTATAGAATTTTTTTGTAACGAGATTAATAAAATAAAATAAAAATAAAAAAAATATTTAATTAATTTACAGCCATTTTTATACCGGAAAACGTAAGAAATTGATAAATACTAACTCATAATGTTATTTAGATTCATTTTTTCTATTTATTACCATTATATTTCCCTACACTAAGAACTTTTTTAAAATTAGTATGATTTTTTACTCATAATGAATACAAAAACAACACATGAATTCATAAAAAAGAAACAAAAATTCAATCAAAATATATAGAAGGTTACGTTATTATGTAAAATGCTTGAAATGTGATAAACATCTAAATAGTTATAAAAAACAAGTTAATAAATTTCAAATAATTACTAATGTTATTGAAAACACATCAAGATTTTAAAGCTGAATATAGTTATTTTGGCGTACGTTGGAAAGTCTTTTCTACATTGTTGAACCATTAATAATAAATATTGTTTCTGATCTTCATCATATGTACCAAACTCGTTAAATTTTTCAATGAGTGCAACACATCGTTCGGCAGTATCATTAACAACACGTAGTTTTTTGAAAGTTTCGCAGCAAGTAATGTATTCTTGATCTGTTTCCCACAAATCAGGGTCGATGTCTAGAAATTCACACGTCAAATTAAACTTATCAAAAATAGTGAGAGATTCTTGACTTACAAAATCACTTATACTTTTAGACGACATTATTTCAAGCTTTTTCCTATCTAAAGTAAATCGAGGATATTTACTATTGCTCGATTTTTTGTTTTTTATAGAATCAACTATTTTTAATTTTTCTTCTCGGGATAGTTTTTGATCAAAAAGCGCCAAGCCTGTAAGATTTTCGTTTAAGTACCACAAATGCTTGGAAAGTTTCTCTAAAGCAGCTTCTGTAACTTTTGGGTGATCTTTTTTATACTCTAATAAATTTTGAAATAGTTTTAAGTCATGATACGGAGCTTCAATAGCACTTGTTGCTACGAACCATGCTTCAACATAAAAAAAAACAATAAATAAGCAAACTTCTCGTAAAGCTAACAATTCTGAAGGGTTGACGTGAAATTGTTCTCTGAACATATATATTTTTAAACTATAGATAGCTTTCGATAGCCAACGAGCATGGTGCATCGCACCAGGAGCTCTAAATTTTATACCTTTGTTTGGTACACCTCCTAAAAAAATGTAACTCAACGTTAAAAGTTCATGATAGTCATCTCTTGAAGTTCGATTCTGTAAAAAATGAAATGTAGTTAATATTAAAATATGAAAATTGTTTACTCAGTGAGAGAAACAAAGCACAACTTAGCAATAATTTTTTCCATTACTAACAAACTGTACAATATTTTTACCTGTAGATGATCTTCGATGAAGGGTAGTAGAGTATTTTTTTTTTCGTCCAGGATATCTTTAATTATAACATCTTCTGTACCGATGTCATATTTTAAGTTGTCTATTTAACAAAAATAAAATTCTAAACTTTTTCAATATTCTAAGGATATGACGACAGAATTTACTAAAAATCGCAAAAATGAATGCCAAAAAGTGTGAAATTTAATATGACAATAGGATAAATTCATTATTATGAATGCAGAAATGACAATTCAATCATCAGTGTGAATAGAATTCTATACTTACTAAATTCAATGTTGTTATTTGTATCTTGTATTTCATCCTGTATATCTTGCAAAACTGATTGATCAGAAAGTACTATTGCATTTTCGTTTAACTTAGATATTAATGGTAAACATTTATTGCCATCATTTTGTCGACATTCTTCTAAAAATAATTGTAAATCACTTGGAAGATTCTGAACTTCACTATTATCAGCAATATCGAATAATTTGTTCAATTGATTAACAAAATTTTCCACTTTGTGCTTTTGATTGTCTGAGAGATTGTTAAGAGATTTTCGTTTCTTAATGTCTTTGTAATCGTCATAAAACTTTTCAAATTTCCGAATACTATTTCGTTTCAGTGTCGTGGGAATTCCAATTTTATCCCACATAGCCTCTAATTCATCGATAGCTTCGGTAGTACTGATACGTATAGTCAATTTTAACATCAAATGTTTATACATAAATAAATTAATAAAGTCACCATAAGTAGACAATTTATAACAATTAAATTCTTTAATTTGAAAGCCAACTAAATAGTTATATGTCCTATTACCAATTACTTCAGTCATAATGAACAAAAGTTAGGTTAAAAAGTTAATCAAATAAATACTGAAGAATATCAAGAACTAATTTAAATACGATATATACCATTAAACACAAGTGACAGCAAAAAATTGATATTAAAATAGTAATTTGAATATAGTTTATTAAAAAATTGGCTTATTCTGTCTTAGTATCAGCGTCAATTGATTCTCGGATTAATCACTTAATACAACAAACAATGAGAAAATTATTTTGAGGTTAGGTATGCCATAAAGGATCAAATTTGTCAACAAAGACAATAGAGACGGTTATATCATGCTAATTAACTAGAGCAATGTTAGAATATGCCATCTCGGGACTGCTTGGTGCAATTTTTCAAAGAATGATTTCTACTTATACAAAGTTGGCGTTTAAATTTTTATCTAAGTTAGAGTAAATGTAGTTAGAAGTATAAGCTACAGCATCAGTTGTACCTCTGTTTTTCATGAATCCAAACTGTTTATTTGAAATTAATTTGTTTTTTAAGCAGAAATTAAGTAATCTAACATGAATGAGTTTCTCAAAAAGTTTAGCTAAGTTTGAAATCAATGGTATGGGTCTATAGTTAGTAGTTAAGTGTTTATCACCAGACTTATAGATAGGTACCACATCTGCACTTTTTAAAGCATTCGGCCAAATACCATTGCTAATACAAATATTAAAAATGTGTTCTAGTGGAGTACTTATATCTTTAGAAATAGTTTTAAGAACTTTACTGTTAATCCCATCAACACCACCTACTTTATCTTTCATATCACGTATAGTAGCTTCAATTTCTTTTTGGTTTGTCGGTAGTAGAAAGAGACTATCATTTACATGTGGGATGTTTTTCTCTATATTACAATCAATAACATTAATATTACTAGCTAAATTAGCACCTATATCAGCAAAAAAATCATTGAATGTATTTGCAATGACTTTTTTGTTAGTTAACACCTCCTCATTACATACTATAGAATTAATTTCAGTCTTAGTCGTATCATTTTTGCCTAACTTATTATTTACAAAACTCCATAATTTCTTACTATTATTGCAACACTTTTTAGGTTATATATTGGTTATATATATATTGGTTGGATAACTTTTTTTTTATGAGTCAGTCCTTTTTTTCCTCCTACTTTTGGCGGTTTGCTCGAAAAATTGATAGAAAATATATTTTTTTCAAAAACTGTACTTTGACAACTCCTACCGGTGAACCAGTGCGAGTTACACAAAAAAACTCTAATGCTATTTTGAAGAGTGTGAAATTCCCCACAAGGTCCATCAAACCGATTTGCAATATTGTAAAAGCTGGGTAAGCATTAGAAATTTGAAAAAAAAAAAAATTTTTTTTACATGCATTTTAAATGGTAAAACTTTAAATTTATATTGTTACGTATAAGTACTTAAAATTATTATTAAGAGCTCAAACTTGGTAAGAATTTTTTTTTCTATATGTAGATTAATATTTTGCATGAGCACCAAAAAAAAAAATTTTTGCGGATATAAACCACCCTAATACTTATATTGGAAAATTTTAAAGAAGATCAAATGTTACTTATAACGCAAGTACGCTTAAGATACGTGAAAAAAATTTACAAAGTTTTCTCATTAGAAACTTTTGAATTATGACTAATTAGCAATTAGTGAGGTACCGCTACATGAATTATTTTTAATTTTTTGTTAATTAATGTTTAAGTTTTTTTCTTCTAAATTAAGGCAAGAGATTTTTTATTTCGAATATTTTTTATTCGCCTTAAAAAATTATAAAAGTGGAAAAAATTTTAATTAAAATAGTTTTAAAAAATTTAGAAAAATTATAACATAATTTAATGTATTTACCCCCACGGAAAAAGTATATATTCTAGTATATATTCTGAAATATATTCTAGAATATATCCGAGAATATATTCTAAATATATTCCGGATATAGCCCGTTTTGCCCAAGGAATATATTTCAAAAGTATATCCTGAATATACCTGAATATATTCCTGAATATATATGATGGATCAGACCATAGATCTGACAACAGACCAGACTATAGACCAGAGAAAAATTTTGAGTAAAACGGAATACAAGTGAGTGCATGCCCATATATTCCGGAATATATTCCTTGGGCAAAACGGGTTATATTCGGAATATATTCAGAATATATTCTCGGATATATTCTGGAATATATTTCAGAATATATACTTTTTCCGTGCGGGTAACATAAATTCTATCTTTTTCCTCCTATTGTGCTGTTGGCATTATTTTTTTGACCTTTTTATTTTATTTTATTTTATATGCCGGAGAGTATCAAAAAAATTCCATAAAAGGTAACAAAAAGATTCGGATTTTTTTTTTTTTTGCTATAAAAACAAATACTTCACTTGAGTGGAGCGTGAAATGTAATTTTGATTAAATGGAAGATCAACTAAGCTCTTAAGTCTTTATATGTGAATATATGTATGTGGATAGTATACAAAAAGAAAAAAATAAAATATATTGGATATTTGAGTGAACTTTGCATCCATTTTCCCAAGAATATGATCATATGTGAGATTATGAGATTCTTCGTCATGTTGTGAAGCCTCGAGCTAAAATAAAACGAAATCGGCACAATGGCCAGAAAGAATAACATCCCTAGCAGAAATAATCGAGTTTTCACTGGATATAAACCAGTAACTGGCCAGTGATATCGAGTAAAAACTTGAAATCGCGCCACCTACAACTAAGTCATAAACATTAGTTACACCGACAGTGTATCTTTACTAGTGTGTGTATGTTTGTTTATTTTTTTTGTTAACCTGTACGCATCATTATTGTAATTATTATTATTATTAAAAAACAGTATAAATCAATCAAAATTAGTGTTTATTAACGTGTAAATAATTTCCAGTATATATTTCAAAATGGATGCAGTGAAAAAAAAATGACACAATATATAAATTGCGACTGTGGGCATTAAAAACAAATCTCCAATTCAAAATAATTATTTTCTTATTCTATTGTTAGATTTATTATTAGTCTATCAGTCTAATGATGTTATCTATTTTATAATGTACACATAAATGAAACTTTTTTATATCATATCGTTTATTAAACATTATTTTGAATTTATTTGACAATTTTAATAACGCCTAATAACCTCAGAATTCGTAACTGACAGTTTCACTAAAGCCGCCATAATGTTTTGTTAGATCTCTAGTAAAACTGGCCAGTTACTAGACAGAAACTTGATATTACACTGGCCAGTTACTGGTTTAAGTCTAGTAAAACTGGCCAGTTACTGGCTAAAAACTTGATTTCATTTCTACTAGGGATGGTGCTATTTTTATTTTTTTTTCTTTTTGAGAAAAGAAAATTATTGTTGATCGTTATTCTTCATGTACAGAATTACATTTTAGTATCAAAGTTTCAAAAATCCATTTTTCCGTCTAAACTAGTCTCTTAAATAACAATTGTAAAAATTCATCTTCATTTTTTACCTAAGAAATTTCTTCAGCTAAACCGGTTACGTTACCGTATCTAGAGATTATATTTATCGCGCGATAACTTTTACTTAGGATATGAATTTTTTGTAATGACTTTTTTGTTAGTTAACACCTCCTCATTACATACTATAGAATTAATTTCAGTCTTAGTCGTATCATTTTTGCCTAACTTATTATTTACAAAACTCCATAATTTCTTACTATTATTGCAACACTTTTTAGGTTATATATATATATATATATATATATATATATATATATATATATATATATATATATATATATTGGTTGGATAACTTTTTTTTTATGAGTCAGTCCTTTTTTTCCTCCTACTTTTGGCGATTTGCTCGAAAAATTGATAGAAAATATATTTTTTTCAAAATCTGTACTTTGACAACTCCTACCGATGAACCAGTGCGAGTTACACAAAAAAACTCTAATGCTATTTTGAAGAGCGTGAAATTCCCCACAAGGTCCATCAAACCGATTTGCAATATTGTAAAAGCCGGGTAAGCATTAGAAATTTGAAAAAAAAAAAAATTTTTTTACATGCATTTTAAATGGTAAAACTTTAAATTTTTATTGTAAGTACTTAAAATTATTATTAAGAGCTAAAACTTGGTAAGAATTTTTTTTTCTATATGTAGATTAATATTTTGATTGAGCACCGAAAAAAAAAAATTTGCGGAAATGAACCACCCTAATAAGTATAGAACATTAAATTAAAAACTTCTAGAGGCTAATTTATCTTCTTATGATACTTTTTGAGTGATGGACGAAAGTTTTTTTATTTAATAATTTGCAAATGCATATATGCATAATTTTATATTTTAATTTATTAAAATGACTTAAAACGAACAAAAGAAGTAAGTTTTTATTTTTTGTTTATTTGCTTGCCGTGATGGATTATTTAAGGGGAATTCATTAATAAATTGGGGTAAGTAATCCCGCTGAATAGCACCGAGTACCCGGCTGAGAATCGAATCCAGACCCACACGATTACACGGTGGCTTTACCCTAAGCTCTATAGAGTACGCAATTTAATTTACTCATGTCGAGCTACACGCTCTATTAAATACTAATATTTTTAATTTCAGAATTCTTTTCAACAGTCCTTTCTTTTAGAGCTTTCATATATAGTCATTTTAATAACATTTTTTGTATCATGTAATGGATTAATGTAATAGTCGCTGTACTATAAAGATGTGCAAGTGGATGAGTATGAATTTACGCTTCATAAATAAAATAGAGAGGGTTTCATTGATTTTTATTGCGAGTTATCATTTTGGATAATTTGAAATGAGTGAAAATTTAATTTCTTGACAGTAAAAATTTATTCAATTTTCAGGTCGAATTTTTTGTCGAAAATTTAGTGAAATAATTCATTAAATTACCAATTTAACTGTTTAAAATATTAACTAAAATTTTTAATCTATAATTTTTCTATTTTTTTTTATCCAACTGAAATCAACAAAAATTGGACTATTTTTTAATTTTCTTTCAAGGGTTAAAAAACAAAAAATTATTTTTTAAAATTTCTATCCGTGGAAATTTTTTTTATCATAAGTTAAAAAATAAAAAAAAAGTGTAAAACATTTTATATTTAATTCAGCAATTTTTTAAATTTTTTATTCTAGTTAAATTTATTTTATGCATCGAAAAAAATTCAATATATAATCGCACCCTGAAAATTTTACAGAATTTAATGCACTGAAAAATAATAAAAATGATTTTTTTGCACCTTGTCGAGCACCAAATTCTCAGCCGTAACATAATGTAATAAAATGTACGTTCCGAGATTGAATATTTTTTATCTAGAAAAAGTATTATACATTATTTACAATCAGTATCAAACTCACGTTCTGTAAATAAAAAGCTTTTTACGACGCGAGTACATTGAAAACCGGTAAAGAACAAAAAATTTGTTAATATTCTTTTGTAATAAAACGGTCCAACATATTCGGATAAATATTTTAATAAATTTCAATAAATTTAATTGAATAAATAATTTTTTTTTGAATAAAAAATTATCGCTTCCTCATATCTTACTTAAATAAATATTTTTATGCTAAACCTGGAGATTTAACCTCTGGATTATAAAAATCTCAACACGTTATATTACCATTAAAATTTTTTTTAACCCTCTGAGCCCTGAGCTCTTAGAACCTTAAATCAAGAAAAAATGAACTAAATAGCGATATTATTTAAAGTATACAAAAAATATCGTAAAATACAAAGCAGAAAAATGAAATTTGGGACTCAGGCTAAGCAGTAAATTTTGTCTTCCTGGATAAATAATAAATAGGGCTGACTTACCCTAACAAGTTGTGCGTACGCCGTCGGAATATCAAGTACTAATACTCATAGTAATATTATAAAGAGCCAGCCAGCTCTAATATAAGAATTAGGATTAGTGTAAGTACAAGTACAAGGGGAAGGGAGGAAACGAAATAAATTAAAGTGTATGATTGCTACGGTAGACCGAGTTAGATACACATTAATTACACAAATTATAACAGACGATAAAAACTGTACAAGCTATAAATAATTAACAACCAGCAATAAATAAAAAGTGATTACCTTGTGAAAAATATAAAAAATAATATCCAACAAGTAAATTCTTATATTCTAGTCGGAATCTTTTTTGCACGCCGTCACTTTGTTTTTTCGTGATATAAAATTGTTTTATGGGTAGTCAGTTAGATAAGCCGGTTAGTTAAATAACACGACCGTAAATAATTGTCCGCTGATCTGAATAATTTAAATGTTCTGATAAGACTCACACCGGTGGCTGACCACTGTGCTAGTAGAGCAATTATATGTACCATGTGGACACTATTTATGTTTAGAACGCTGAAATTTTACTTACGGTGCATCACCATGGCTAATTGTCGTAGTTTTTCGTACTTTTGTTTTTTAGTATTACTTGTTTTTATTTTTAATAGCGGTAAGTTTTTTAGCGGTGAGGTTTGATTTTTTTTGTAATTTGTGGAATTTTTTTTATTTTTTAGCCGATGCTGTGACGCAGGAAAAGTTGGACTCTATTTTTTTACGCTTGTACACGGGGTAAACATTAATTAATTTCATCAATTTTATTGAATTTATTTGAGATAATTAAATTGAAATACATTGTTTATAAATTAAATTATGTCGAGAAAATTTTATTAAAAGAATTCCGCGAGTGAAAATTGTAAACAACAACTATAGGTGCAATTTTTTAAAATATTGTGTGTTCATTTCGGTAGAAATTGTTTTAGTTATTAAACTTTTTTTTCTACTGTAAAAGTAAAAAATATTCAATGTACTTTTTTTTCACTTTTTTATTGAGTGCTTAAATTATTTTTATTAATTTTTTGAAATGATTGCTAAAATTTTCCGTACAAAAAAATTCAACAGTGAAATAAATTTAAAAATTAAGAATTCAAAGTTTTCGGTTTTGAAAATAAATTTTTTATACGCGCTTATTAAAAAATATATTTTTTTTTATTTGAAAAATTATTAAAAATATTTACATCGCAGTTGTTTTAACAAATAAATTAAATTTGGATATTAAAATAAAAAAAAAGATCAAAGTCCGCTCAAACATTGAAAGTTTTAAATATTAATTATTATAACTCTATTTTACTCGGAATTACATCTAAAAATAGTAATTACCTTTACAAACTCGGTTAGTAGGTGCATTAAATTCAATGTTTCAACCCAACTAAATATCAAGTAGTATACGCCCGAATTCAAAAATATAAAATGTTGTGAAATTTTATTTAATCTTCAGCTTAGAGAATTAAAAAAAAATTGACATCCACCATTAATAATATTTCCGGTTACAGTAAAAAAAGAAATAAAAACGATATTATCTTGATTAATTTTTAAGAAGGATGTCTTTGAAGTTTAAAAAAATCATTGGCTTTAAAATTAATAGCTTTTAGGTCATTTTCTTCGTCATAAAAAAAATCCCCGGACTATAAACGTCACTCAATATATTTTCAAATTCAAATAATTATTCCAATCCATTGAATTATATTTAATTTCATTACCAATTGTTAAATTTTAATTAAGAAAAAAATTTTTCAGAAACGATGCAAGCCAGTACATTGATGAAAATCTGAACAATTCAAAAAACTTACTTTCTCAAATCGATGACCATAGAAATATAACTATTTACATCCACGGGTACACCGAAAGTGTCAACAGTTCCAGCGTAAAAACAATAGTTGATGGTAAAGTGATTGGAGTTCGATCAAATATTTATTTTATTTTCAATAATAGTCGTATTGTTTTCATTTGTACATATGTTTACTCGATTTGAAAATTTGATTTCATTTTGAATTAAAAAAAAATATTGTTTGCCCAAAGCATACATGACTCGAGGGGATCACATTGTCATGGCAGTCGACTGGAGTCTGATTGCTAAAGAAAGTTACTTGGGAGTTGTTGAGAGTGTTGAAGCTGTCGGTAGATATTTGGCCCGTGCAATTAGTAATATGTCTTGTGCGGATCATTCCATAACTCGAAGAATTCACATTGTTGCGCATTCGATGGGTTCTCATGTTGCTGGCGCCGCCGGAAGAAAAATCAATCCTTTATTGCCAAGAATTACTGGTTAGTTTTTTAGGTAGATTTCTTTAGAAATCTAACTATTGCATTAGTCCTCAAGGTGAAATTTTCACCTGATTTTGCTATCATATGTTATAAATTATAACTTATAATTAGTCGAGTAGGTTCCAAAAATACCATTGGTTAAAAAATTTATATATATATATATATATTAGACTGTGCCAAATAAATCGAAGATTTTTTTTTTTTCGGTCCCATATCAAAATTTCGTTTAGAGTTACGAAAAAAAAATTGTGTCAAAATTTGAGCGCTTTATCTTCATTTTTCAATTAGCGCTCGTAAAAAGAAGAATTTTCGCCAAAAAAAGTTTTTTTTCACTTATTTTTTGATTATAGAAAATAAAATATACCAAATATGAAAAAAACCTTGGTACGGTTTTGTAGGAAATTAAATTCTCTACAAAGATGATTTTTTGTCGAATTTAAAGAATCAACAGCTTCTTTTTAATAGCTAATTTAATTAAAATTTGTTCGGTAATTTTTGTTTTCAATTATCGATGGACACGTATCAAATTACTTCTTAACGAAAAGAACTGACTTATACAATTTTTTTAGGAATATTTATGATCTAAAAAAATAGTTTTTATGCTTTAATTGATTATAGTATAGTACAATAGAAGTTAAAAATAATTTTATTAACAAAAATAATGAAGACAAGAAAATTAATTTTTTCGTAATTTTTTATTCATAAGTCTCATTGACTTAAAGATTATTCATGCTTCAAAATTAATAAAATATATCTTTTTCTATCATTTTTATTCGTCAACGGATTCTTATGTAGCGCTCGTCAATACGGTAGTTGTAGTCTAGCCAACAAGTGACTTTTTGGTTAACTTTTTTCAGCAGTCTCCGAAAATTATTATTGAGCTGTCATTCGATTCGGAATGGTATCTAGATGATTTTTGAAAAAAATGAAGTTCTGCTTTTAAAAATTGCAAAAGTTATTAACAATTAACTGAAAAAAAGGGGATTTAGTTTTTTGAAAATATCTCAAAAACTAATGAAGATTTATTAAATTTAAAAACAGATTCAAAAATAGGAGGAAATTTCCCCAAAAAAAGTCTCGATTCCCAGAACCGTAGGACCAATATTTTGAAAAATTATGCTTCTGACAACATAAAAACGGATCATTAAGGAAGTACGAGCACCAAGACAACTTTTGATAAAAGGCTTGATTTTTCTTTAATATGAAGTTTAAATATGTCTAAACAAATTCCGAAAATTTGAAGGAGATTGCCCGATTATTTAAATAAATAATTAACTTTAAAGTTGAGCAATTTAACATTGGTCTTATGGGGTAACCTCCGAAAATTGATACATTTCTGTATTTTTCTCGTAAAACTGTCGTCTAACTTACATATATAACATATTTAATATATATATATATATATATATATATATGTATGTGTGTAATATAACCACCCTTGTCATCAGGATATCTCGAAAAGTTTTCAACCGATCTTGATGAAACTTGGTATACATATTCTTTGGGTAATTACCGAGGTCGAGTTCAAAGATGAGCAAAATCGGTTAATTAGTTTAGAAATGGCGGCCATTTAAAATTTTGTAACTTTAACCGTGAATAACTTTTGACTGACAGAAAAGAGCTCATTTCTGGAAATTCCATGGTGAAGCTGATTATATTACCTCCAATTTGACCTATAACACTTATACTTTATGAAGATTTTTATTAATTTTATGGGCCATTCAAAAATTTTAGAATAATGAAAACTTTTTTTCAAATGTCGTTTTTTTAGAATGACTTTTAAACAGCTTTACCGACCGATTTTAAAAACTAATCAGCTCTTAACATCAAAAAACTACGTCGATCACCGCCGGACCGGTCAAAATCGCTTGATTCGTTTGTGAGATATCGTTGACGAAAAAAATCAAAAAAAGCGTTTTTTTCAAACAAATTCCGAAATTTTTTATCTGATCGATTCACGGTTTGAAATTCATCATAGAATTCAAAAAAACTGCATGGACTGTTGTCAACTACGTGATAATCGGTTAACTCGTTTAAAAGTTATAGCGGATTGAAAATTTAAAAATTACATAGACATTTGTTATTCAACAAATTACATAACAAATATCTTAAATAAAGAAAATCTCATATCACATGAAATCTACCTTCCATTTCGGGTGAGGCCGAATGACATTTTTTTATAGCAAATAAATAATAATAATAATAATAATAATAAAATTTTAATGAAATTTTAATAAAGGTTTAGATCCAGCTGGTCCTCTATTTAATCTCCTTCGAAATCCTCTATCAAGTTCAGATGCAGAATTCGTTGATATAATCCACACAGACGCAGGTCTCTATGGTAAAACCCTTGGCTCTGGTCACGTTGATTTTTGGCCAAACCGCGGAATCAGAACCCAACCAGGGTGCCCTAAATCTGCAGCAATTTATAGCGAAGACGGTAATAAACAACCAGAAATTTTTTTTTACTTGCAAATTAATTTTGCCGCAACTTTCCATCACCATCTAACATCCAACATTTCTTGAACTGAGCACTTTGAAGCTGCTATAAAACGCGGGCTAGCTTTTTATTCCGCGTCTGGCTTCTTTCAAGCGATTTTTTTTAAGCATTTTTTTTCGTTCATTAATTTTTTTCTTTCCATCCTCTCTTATTTGTGAATTTTTACTGATTCAAGCTTTATAATAAGTGCCCTAGATTTATATCTGTCTATATATATATTTCTATATTTTTTAGATTTCTGCAGCCATCATCGCTCATGGATTTTCTATGCAGAGTCCCTTCTATCGGAGAAAGCTTTTCTCGCTGTCAGGTGTTCATCCAATGGCAAGTCCTCACCCACAGACTTGCAAATCATTCCGATGGGTTATGCAACACCACGTGAAGCGTGAATAATATAAATTACTCTTTTATATATTTAAATTTATATATTTTATTAATAACCGGATTTTTCATTCCAGGCGTGGTAACTACTGTTTGATAACCTCGGCACAGAAACCATATGGATTACAAATGAATGGCGCTAAAGAACAGTGACTAATACTAACCACGTTATGTACAAACGAGTTTCATTTTATTTTTGAAGTTATTTAAATAAAAATAAACTAAAAATAAATTTCATATATTTCACTATTTTCTAAATTTATTGCGTTACGTTTCTTCTAAAATGACACATTCAACTGTCACTTTCATTTGAAATGTCTAATAATAGTTACATCATTTTTGAAGACGTCATATGAATTTAAAAATTTTTAGATACTGTAAAGTTACTATTTTCTACACCAAAAAGAAAATTTACTTGGATTGAGCGGAAAATTTTGAAAAATATTTTTTTAGTTTAAAAATTTTTCTGCTTAATTTAAAATAATGATATCTTCAAAACTTGGTTTTTTGGTTAAAGGTTTTTCTAATTTATTTTATTTTATTTATTTACTTCTGCATATAAATTCTATAGAGGTGCATTACACCTGTGCATAGAAACCAGAAAAAATACAAAAAAAAAATTATTCATACATTTTACAAATCATCATAATTTTACAGAAATGAAAAGCATAAAATTTCAAATGTCATAAAAAAGAACAAATTACTATTCAATCATATCAAAGGTATAAAAAAAACCATAAGTTACTAACAATTCAGATTTATAATAAATCGGCAAATTTTTCTTCTTACCCGGGAAAAAATGATCAGGACTGATCAGACCTGTTCATATCTGATCAGGCCTGAAATCCGACCTGATCAGGCCTGTTCATGTATGATCAGGCCTGAAATTAGACCTGATCAGACCTGTCCATGCCTGTTCATGTCTGAACCGTTAAATACGCTCAAACCTGATCAGACCTGTCCATGCCTGTTCATGTCTGAAGTGTTAAATACGCTCAGACCTGATCAAGCCTGTTCATGTCTGCTCATGTCTGTTCATGTCTGAAGCATTAAATACGCTCAGACCTGATCAGATCTGATCAAGCCTGTTCATGTCTGAAGCATTAAATATGCTCAGACCTGATCAGACCTGTCCATGCCTGTTCATGTCTGAATCGTTAAATACGCTCAGACCTGTCCATGTCTGATCATGTCTGATCTAGTGTAAAATAGATAAGGATTAAAACTCCATATATCAGCTGACAAGAACTGTTCATGCATGATTTGCCCTCTTAAATGATATTTTAAGTCTGGAAGAAAAATTTTATCGAACTATAGACTGCAGTTTTATTTTTAAAATTAATTTGTTCCGTATGACGTATCAGTTTCTATCTCCTTATAAATTTTAAATGTACAACTTTCATAAAAAATTTCGGCTTATATAAGCATGAACTTTTTAATTTTCCATGCCAAAACGATGATTTTTAACGATGAATTTTGACGCAATGACATCAAATTTTTTACTGTGTTCCATTGAATACGCGAAAAATAAGATTATTTAGTAAAAGTTTGAGTTTGATAGCGTGAAAATACCAAAATATATCAGTTGATATCGATAGGCGATAAGTCCTTTCAAGGTGTCTGTTATTATTTTAAACTACGCCTTGGTCCATTGCATTAGTGTCAAAGGCAGCTAAATTGTAGAACACACAAATAATTCTTCATTTCCTATACGTTTTAATTAAAAAAAACTTCAATTTTAAAAGAAAACAATAAAATTATAATTACGGAATAAACCTTGAAGAAATTTTTTTTTTACTTTACATAAAACCATATGTTAATGGAGGGAACTTATTTTGTTAAATCAACACAAAAAAGTGTTAAACATTTAACATAAAAATTTATAACACAAAATTTTTTGACTCAATGACGCGAAATTTTTTACTGTGTATAATTAATCATTAATAATTAATAAATTAAGTATAGTACTCCGTTAACTATAAAGATAAGTCATGTATAAAATTTAAATTACTTAAAGTAGTTTGAAAGGTACAGTAAAGTTAAGATAAGTCATTGGGTTAACAGGTAAAGTATCAGTATGAAGAGCGCAACGTACATGGTTCGAATCCCCGTCGGCAAAAATCTTTTTAACTTCCCGCTAAGAAAATCGAAGATTTTCAAAATTCGGGAAGTTATTGGTTTAACCCCGTTTTGCGAAAATTGAGTTTTCATCAGATCTCGACGTTTTAAGGTCACAGGAAGCTTCCCTGACTATTCCCGCGATGGTGTCCGTGCGGCTGTATGTGTGTGTGTGTGTGTGTGTGTGTGTGTGTGTGTGTGTGTGTGTGTATGTATGTAAACCTCTTATAACTTTTGAACGGCTTAAAAATTAATTATGAGGTTTCAAAAACTGTGTCGAATGCCACCAACCACGTAAAAATCGGTTCATTCATTCAAAAGTTATTGCGGTTTGAAAACTCAAAAAATAGTGTTTTATCAAACTTCTATCAGACTTTTGAGCTCGAAGAGCTCAAAAGCATAAGAAAGCTATCTCTTTGAGCTCGGAGATCTCAAAATAACACAGAAATTGTACTTTTGAGCTCAAAGAGCTCAAAAACAAAATAAGTGAAATGTTGAGCGTTTAGGTATGGAGTTAGCGGGAAGTTGCAGGGATGGCCTTTAAGGTCAACCGTTTTCCTAATTTTTTTTTTCTTTTATGGACCTAATCGAGTCAGACATGAACAGGTCTGATCAGACAGGAACATGCCTGGCCAGGTCTGATCAGACCCGGTCATTTTTCATATCTGATCAGACCTGAAGACTCATGCCTGTTCATATCTAATCATTTTTTCCCGGGTAGTACTTTTTTAGATACATTCATTGTTTTTAACTCATTTGGTAGTTTATTATAATATTTTTTCTCATTTCCGGGCGGAAAGCGGCAATTTTCCTCCCGCTGCGCTAAACGAAAATGCCGCTTTCCGCCTCCGTCGAGGAGAAAAATAGTATACACACCACGGGCAGTAAATAAGAAAGCCTCAGATCACATGTTTATTGACCTCGGCTTCGCCTCGGACAACAATTACATGTGATCTGAGACATTTCTTATTTTACTGCCCTAGATGTGTAATATACTATTCTTACTACGCCGGTCGAAAGTACGGGTTTCCCGCTGCGATTTCACGGCAGAAAGACCCTTTTTATGCCGTGGTCGAGTCGCGCATGCGCTCTACGACGGGGAGCTGAAATAATGCATTCATGCACTGACAACGAGACTCGAAGCGGCAGAAAGCCCGAAAGTCGGTAGTCGCGTTCACTCTAGAACTTATGTTTATAAGCCTACCCTTACTAGTGATTGTTATGAATGTATCTGTCTTGTATGAAAATTAAGTTAACCGGCACTCAACAATTTTTGATTTTTTTATTAATTAAAAACTAGAACTAAAAAACTATTTTTAAAAAATTCCACGTATAATTTTCTACATGTGAAAATTTTTGTTTTAATTTTTCAAAAATTATTTATCAATAAAATAAATTATAAAAAGTTTCAAATGTCGGCTAATTTAATTTTCATCTGTCTTGTTATGTGTCAATGATTTTAAGTTGAAACTAAGTTAATTATAAAAAATAAATATTTATTTTAATGAAATGAGACTTGTTTAATATTTAAATTACCAAAAGAAACGAGAAATATTTTTTATCCTGATAGATAATCTTAAATAAATAAATTCATTATTAAACAAATAATTATTTGAAAAAATACACAAACAGATTTTTTTCTTAATTTTTTTTTCTATGCATTTTACGGTTATTATTTCATTTTTCTGTTTTTTTTTTTCCCTGGTTAAACAAAATGATTTGAAATGATTAATTTTTTAATCATTTTTAATCATACCAAATCATGTAAATCATTTTAGAAATTTCACAATTAATCATTATAAATCATTTCAAATACTGAGAAATTGACATAAAGGGCGTTATTTGACTTATTTGTCACAAATTTCACATTTAAAAATTTAATTCTCGGTGTCCACAGGAGATTAAGAACTTAAACTCACGGAAATCGTAGAGTTGTCTCTTCAAAAGATTTCCAGGCCCATAATCGATCGATCAACCCCATGGACACCGAGTAACAGCCCCATAAAATGCGTTTTTTGACTTATTTGATAAAAATTTGACATTTGAAAATTCAATCTTTGGTGTCCACTCGAGATTAAAAAAGGATACTTATGGAAATCATAGAGTAGACTCTACGGAAGAGTTCCAGAAGAGTTCCCTTTCTTAATTTCCAGTGAACACCAAGGATTGAATTATTAACTTCAAATTTCTGACAAATAAGTTGAAAAACGCGCTTTACGGGGTCGTTACTCGGTGTCCATGAAGTTATTCGATCAATTATAGGTCTGGAAATCTTTGGTAGAGTCGACTCTATGATTTCTAGGAATTTCTTTTCTTAATCTCGAGTGGACACCGAGGATTGAATTTTTAAATGTCAAATTTGTGACAAATAAGTCAAGAAAAGCCCTTTATGGGGCTGTTACTCGGTATCTATGGTGTGGATCGATTGATTATGGGTCTGAAAATCTTCTATAGAATCTCCTCTGCAATTTTTTATAGTTCCTTTCATTAATCTCCGGTGGACCCCAAGAAATGAATTATTAAATGTCAAATTTTTGTCAAATAAGTCAAAAACAGGATTTCATGAGGCTGTTACTCGATGTCCATAGGGTTGATCGATCGATTATGGGCCTGGGAATATTTTGTAGAGTCCACTATCATTCTCATGAGTTTAAGTTCTTAATCTCGAGTGGACACCGAGGATTGAATTTTTCAATGTCAAATTTCTGTCAAATAAGTCAGAAAACGCCCTTGACGATGCTGTTACTCGGTGTCCATGGGGTTGATCGATCGATTATGGGCCTGGGAATCTTTTGTAGAGTCCACTATATCATTCTCATAAGTTTAAGTTCTTAATCTTGAGTGGACACCGAGGATTGAATTTTTTAATGTCAAATTTGTGACAAATAAGTCAAAAAAAAGCCCTTTATGGGCTATTCGCTCGGTGTCCATGGGGTGCATCGATCGATTATGGGTCTGAAAATCTTCTATAGAGTCTCCTCTACAATTTTCACAAGTTCCTTTCTTTAATCTCCAGTGGACACCGCGAAATGAATTTTTAAATGTCAAATTTTTGTTAAATAAGTCAAAAAACGCCCTTCATGGGGCTGTAACTCGGTGTCCATGGGGTCGATCAATTAATTGTGGGCTTGAAAATTTTCTGTAGGGTCCACTTTACGATTTCCATGAGTGTTCTTTCTTAATCTCGAGTGGACACCGATTGAATTTTTAAATGTCAAATTTTTGTGAAATAAGTCAAAATCAGCATTTTATGGGGCTGGTACTCGATGTCCATGGGGTTGATCGATCAATGATGGGTCTAGAAATCTTTGGTAGGCTTTACTCTATAATTTCTAGGAGTTTCTTTTTATTTGACTTATTTTTGTCAAATAAGTCAAAAAAAGCATTTTATGGGGCTGTTACTGGGTGTCCATGGGGTTGATCGATCGATTGTGGGCCTGGAAATCTTCTGTAAAGTCCACTCTACGATTTCTATGAGTGTCCTTTCTTAATCTCGAGTTGACACCAAAGATTGAATTTTTAAATGTCAAATTTGTGACAAATAAGTCAAAAAACGCCTCTTATAGGGCTGTTACTCGGTGTCCATGGGGTGGATCGATCGATTATGGGTCTGAAAACCTTTTATAGAGTCTTATCTAAAATTTTAAGAAGTTTCTTTTTTTAATTTTCATCGGACACCGAGAAATGAATTTTAAAATGTCAAATTTTTGTCAGGTAAGACAAAAAACGCCCTTTATGGGGCTGTTACTCGGTGTCCATGGGGTGGATCGATCGATTATGAGTCTGGAAATCTTTCATAGAGTCTCCTCTACAATTTTTAGAAGTTCCTTTTTTTAATTTTTAGTGAACACTGAGATATGAATTTTTAAAGTCAAATTTTCGTCAAATAAGTCATAAAACGCCCTTTATGGGGCTGTTACTCGGTGTCCATGGGGTTGATCGATCGATTATGAGTTTGGAAATCTTCTGTAGAGTCTACTCTATGATTTCCTTTAGTTTCCTTTCTTAATCTCAAATGGTTACCGAGAATTGAATTTTTTTTCGTCTCTGTATTTTTTTCTGCCTGTCGTCCGTCGTTAGAGTCCGTGGGTTGTGTGCGCGCGACAGAGAGGTTTGACCGCTACTTGTTGTTTTTTGAGATATCTCCGAAAATATTCACTTTATCAAAAAAATGATAAGGACATTTTTTGTTCGTTTTTCAATTTTAAAACTTTTTTTCTTGCTAAACTTTCCCGTCAAATCAGTCGTTCCTGATTTATATTGTTTTAAACAATTAAATTGTTATTAACAATTAAACTTACCATCAGCGAGAAAAATAACCTAGTTTTTCGTGATCCTCGGTAAAAAATACGTAAACATCATTAATCAGAATCCCTGGCTGGCAATGGCCTGGTCGGCTCGGTGCTCGCTTTTCGAAAGAGTGGGACCCGGGTTCTATCCCAGCATGCACCAATATTTTTCAGTGATTATAATTAAAAATATGTGCGTTACGTTACGTTGCCAGCCTCTGGAAGTGGCAGAGATAGCCGGGTGGCACACGCCTGACTTGGGCGATCACACATTTAAGCAACAACTTGAATAGGTGACCATTTTAGTCAGCGTTGGCTAGCGCGAGGGATCTCTGCACACTAGGAGAGGGGCCTAATGCTCCAGTGGTCGATAAAGAAGAGTTTCTTATCTATCACTGTACCCTTAGCCCAGCTCCGACTGTACTATCATGGGTTTTCTCTGTGGTTTCCCCATGATTCTGTTCCAACAGCCTGAGAAGGTGAGGTTCAGGGTGAATACGGTACAGAAAGCACAAGTCGGTCCACAGCCGCAAAAATTAAAAGTAGAAATGAAGTGTCGGGTGGGACTCGCTGAGGTCCAATATGAGAAATAGAAAAAGCGTAGAGCTAGGAGAAAAAGAGGAATCAGCCTTGTAAAAACCGAGAGGTGTACAAGTAAAGCATAATAATAATAATATAATTAATCAGAATCCGGGGACCTAAAAGTGCATACGGGCTTCCCTCTTTAGCCGAGGGACTAAAAATACTTGATGAATTCATATTTTAACGATTAGAAATGATTTGAAATGATTAAAAATTTTTTTATCATTTTGAATCATTTTCAATCATGTTTTAATAATTAAAAATGATTAAAAATTTTTAATCATTTTGAATCATTTTCAATTATTTTTTAACGATTAAAAATGATTTGAAATGATTAAAAATTTTTTAATCATTTTTAATCATTCTGTTTAATCAGGGTTATTCTTAAAATCAGAGTTAATTCATAATATATTTATAACTTTAAATTTATTTAATTAAATTAAGATCTTTTCTCAAAAGAGTAGTAATATGATAGATTATAAATTAGTATCTTTATTGACAGGTGTATTTGATGTCCCCCCCCCCCCCCGACCAGCAGCACTCGCTTCGCTCGTGCCGCAAATGTCGGGTGCAGGCATCAGTTTTTTTCAACGCAATTTTTTGCGTACTTTTGACCGGATAGCAAGAAAACTAGTATACACTACATGGGCAGAAATTTGAGAGCCCTGAACTGCGTGACATGATGCCCTCGGCTTCGCCTCGGGCATCATGGCGCGCAGTGCAGGAATCTCAACTTTCTGCCCTTGTAGTGTAATATACTATAATTGCTATATAGTAAGCATTTTTGGTGTTAATAGTCTTCTTCACTTTAGGTAAGATTAACTGCCTATTACGAATATTAAGTATTCTTTCAGAGTACAATATTTTACAATCATTGTAATAATATAAAATAGCATCAACAACAAAAGTATCTTTTATTTTTAAAGACATCAAAGACTCATTTTTTATTTTCATTTTAGCGATTAATTTATTCTGAATTTCTACTAGCGGTTTGACGGAGTTGTCATATGCCCCACCCCAAGCAATAATACCATAGTTTATAACACTTTCAAACAAGCCTTTCGAAAGTAAAATATATTCAAAAATAGTATGAAAAAATTTTAGAAAGATCGGAGAATTCTTATTATATTTTTTCGTACGTTTAATGCTACTACCTGAGCGTGTTTGCTCATCTCAGCTCGTGCGTGTACCAGAGCGTTTCTGAACCGCTTGTTGAAAAAATCTCAGAAACTTCTGAACTGATCCTTTGGAATTTTAATTTCATATTTTGTACTGTTATCAGTATATCCCGTTGTCGAATTATTGCAAAATTTATATTTTTAATGTATTTTTTGGCGAAAAACCACGCAAAACAAAAAGTACTTTTTCGTTTTTTTTTGACCGACATTTTGTTATTTTTGCATCAAAATTAATACTTGTACTACGTCATATAGCCATTGTCACCATAAACCTAAAACCATTTGACTTTTTTGTTTCACATGGACCGTTATTCAGATTTTTTTCAATAGCGTGAACCTATCTACTTTTCGACGACTCCTATTTCACTGTCATTTTTTCGTAGTTAAAAAGTGTGTAAAATCGAAGAATAAAATTTTTTTGTTGTGGTTTATGAGTGTTTTTATTAAGTTAAATAAGTCATATATCATTAAACATGTATTCCAAAAAAAAAAAAAAATTAGTCGAAATAGTGTTTTTTTTTTCAGCCTTTCAAAGTAGAATGACCCGTTAAAAGTCTTGTTGATAAATTCCAACGTAAAATGTAACAAATACTAAATTGACATTACTGCGTTTAATTAAATGAAATTAATTCTTTAAAATTACTGAACTTAAATTTTATACAATTTTTAGGATTTTTTAACAAATAAATTCTCATAGAGAAAATTTATCAAAAAATGCTACATGTAAAAATAATAAAAAAATATTGATGCAATTTTTTTAGTGTGTATGAATTCTGCAAGAAATCAAGCGTTTTAATCTCAATTAGATCATGCATCAACTGTGACAGAGTAATAGTAATAGTTTCAACAGATAAAATTAATTATTTTGTTTTAATGAATTCTTTTAAAGGTAATTTCAGTTTAAAAGTAAATTTATCTTTCTATAGAATAACTCAAGTGAAATAAAATTATTAAATATTTAATCTAGGAAAAAACTTTTTGTAACTTGAAACTTCCTCATCAATTTTATGAAATGAACCTATTAATAACTTACAATAAAAAATTATTTAAATAAAATTTAGGCGCGCAGTAGCTCTATCGGATCCGGCCCTTGCTTACCAAAGCATTGGACCGGGTTCGAGTCCGGCGTACACCAATGAATATTTTCAATATTTAAGTGTATTATTCTGCTCAGCCCAAAAAAATAAAACGAGTTCCAATCTCAAAAGTTTACCCCCTACGCTCATGACCTTAGTAGTTTATGCGACTTTAAACAAATTAAAAAAAAAAATAAATAAATAAAATAAAATTTATTTGAAAAAAAAAAAATTTCATTATTTTTCAAATATTTTATTTATGAATTACCGACTTTTCAAAAATATCAAGATAATTTTTCTCTTTTTCGTGTAATTATTAATTTTTCACCGATCCTCACATTATATATTATATGAACAATTATATCTATAACCTATTAAAAATAAACAACGTCAATAAACAACTTCGACACCCAATTTGTCAAAAACGGAAATTCCGCCCCAATTCACTACCCAACTGTCTGTATAAAAATAAACCCCATGATTCATCTAACCCATGCATAAAAAGTCATGATTTATCTCGAAGTTCCTCTACTCGCTCCGACCAATAATCATCAACCCTCATGATGATATTGACCCTAAACGAGCCATAAACTACAAACGAATAATAAACAAATAAAGTACAAAACTGACCTTGCGCTTAGACCTGGCCATCCTTTGATCTCTGACGTTTTCGGCCTCACCTGGCGGCCTTTTGCCCCAGACTCTGATTCCGATGCTCGTGTAAGTGAACATCAAAACGACCAATGGGACAAAATATTGCAAAATCAGCAGTGCGATTGAGTAGTAATACCTGTGGAGTTATGTCAGATTACGATTGAGTCTCCGTTCGCTTTTCATGCATGACTTGTTTTTTATTTGGAAGGACAAGTTTGATTGCGACTTCAGTTCAAGCTGCAACCGATTGCTTATATCACTTGTATTAAGAAGCAAATAAGTAGAACAAATTAAAATAGTAACCTGTGAGAAAATTTTCTGACATGGGTTGTTAAGAAAATAAAAATTAACTGTAATAATAATTTTTTTTTATTTACGCATTTTTTAAAAAATAACTTTAATAAATTCGAATCGATAAAAGTACATGTATAAAATTTTTTTAATGGGAAATGTGAAGGTGTGAAGATTGAAATAAGAACTTACTGCTGGTGATCCGACGGCCATATTTCCTGACAAACGTATCGATTGCACATGGTGTACCTTGGATTGGGTTGAAACAGGCAGGATACCATCGCGATCGGGGATGAAATCGTCAATGCCGCCACCCAGACCGCAAGAATCGATAGTTTCGCCTGGCTTTTACTCATCCGGACCTTAAGGGGCCACATTATTGCCATGTAACGGTCTATGCTGATAGCGATAAGGGTATAAGCGCTTACCAATACTGATGCTGCCTGGTGATTAAATTTTACTCTCATTACTCTTGGCTTATAATTATGGTAAATTTCAACAATTTTGTATTTAAAGCTTACGTAAACAGAGTTATTAATTTTCTGCTGTGATCAGCACATTTAAAGTTTTGTTAACATTTTATTAAATAGTTTATAAGTTATAACATGATACTCCATATTTTCATGAAATTTTTCACAAAAATTTCATGAATAATACTTTAGTTTTTAGAATTTTTTTAAATATAAATTTTATTTGTGTTCATTAAATTCAAGTAAGTTTAATTTAAATTAATTATTTCTACTCGAGTTTAAATATCAAATTTTAATTAAAATTATTTCTAATGAATCGAAGCGATAAGAACTTTTTAGTAGAAAACAAAACTTTTTATTGAGGATTTCTCTAATCTCTTCAGATATTTAATAGAATAAAAACCCTAGTTTTGTATGAGATACTCAGGGGCAATAAAGTTTAGTTCACAGATATTTTTAATGACAAAAAAAATATTGATTTATTTTTACGTTAATCGTTATTAAAAAAAATTTTCTATTAAAAATATAGACACATGATGGTAATTTTCACGATAAACAAAAACAAAATTAAATATTTAAAGTTTAATAAGGCCTTAGAGCTTAAGATATACTGAAAAAAAAAAAAAAAAAATTAACTTGGAAAAGAAATATTTGGGAAGTACGGGTTAGCGAGTGAGCGAATAGAAATATTTAAGTTTAATAAATTTTATTTAAATAAATCTAACTATTAATACACGCGTGTAACTTAAAAGCGAAGTGAAGCTAATGGGTTTCCAGGACTAACTGATTTTTTTAAAGTGTCCATCTCGGCCTCTGACCTCTCAGGAGGTGGGGGTACTCGAGGGAAGTATTGAGAAAATATATAGGATAGGAGTACGTACTTAGTTGTACGTAAGTATGGAACTAGGTACAAGTAGGTCTAGGTATAGGATAGATTCTGAAAGTATGTAAAAATTACAGAAGTAATAGTTAAAAGAGGAAGAGACAGATATTGGTACAGAGGTACAGGTATAGAGCAATTACTGAGCTCATGGGTCCGGTCGCTGGCCAGGCGACAAGAGTTTTTAATCCCTTAATTGCTTTTTAGAAAAAGGTAGGTTATTGGGATATTTTTATGAAAAATATTTGGGAAAACCCTTAAGCTTCTTACAAACAAACTTATACATATTTTTAATCTTACTACAATACATTTTATTAGGGTCTCGCCAGCTGCAAATTTGAATTTTATTATATTGCACTAAAATTATAATAAACTAAAATTTCCCAAAATATTCTTGCAGAGACGAGACTTTATCAATCGCTTGGCATCACCAAGTAAATTATAATCCGGTATAATTTATGGTGATGAGACACAACTGAAACTTTTCTAAGAAAATCTTAATAACGTTGTAGAAAATCTATAACTTAAATAATAACTACATCAATTAACCATTACTAATTGTTCAGTGAACAGGCCCACTTAGTGAGCACTACGTCACTGTAGGCTCCCCAAATTTACAATACGCACCTGACAAGCGCTCGTTCCCGCTAATTTTCACACGCTTGCGCCAATCGACCGCTCGATCACGCCACATGTATTGAATTTTACTATTGGCTATCGATGTCGACATCAATAGAACGAATTATTGATTGGCTATCGCTCTCGCTGGACATGCGCATTAGCCTTCTTCTCCAAGTCAACGAGGAAGAAGACGAATTATCATTATTATCTTTCGCTTCCACGCTTTCGTTGCAACAAGTCGCCATTAATTCCGCTTTACTTTCGCTTATTGTTAATTAACCGCATTTCGCTATTTTTATAATTTAAATTGCTTAAATTAACCGCTAATAATTCGCTTTAATTTGTTATAGGTAAATTGTGTTAACAGTGCATTTATTTCACCGCTTTTTCAGTGCCGGCAAAGTGTTCAACCACGTGTCAACCGGCTTCGCTTTTGCAACCCACGCTGTAATTTACAAATCCGCTTTTATCTTAACAATCCGCTATTAAAAATATTAAATATTGAGTGTAATTAATGTAAATAAATTACTAGTGTTATTTTTGATAATAAATTACGCGTTTTAATTGAGATATCCAACCCTAAACCTGATCCCCGCTTTTCCGCTCTTTCTGTAATTATTCATTGGTCCCTCGAGCCGGATCAGGCTGGCTCTATCTCAATTAAATTAATTAATTATACCGCTAAAAATTGTGCTGTGTTAAGTGAAGTGTAATCCCGCTAGGAAAGGTCGAGTGTCAGGAGCATCGCAGAGCACATCGGGTGCTGCTCCTGGTAGTCATTCGTACACCGGTACGCTGAACTTTCCGCTTTAATTGACTGAAAACTCGATCTCGGTCCTACATTAAACACCGCAATGCAGTTTGAAACTGCTATTGCTATGCAAAAGCAGTACCTGGATGCTTTGTATGCCATGGTGGATCGCTTAACTAACGAGGAGCTTAACTCGCTTACGATCACCGCTATTGAGTCAGTGGCAACACAAAGCTCCAAGATTTGGCTGGACATCACTAACTTAAACTCGCTGATCTTTGAGACGTACCCGGAAGTACTTGAACACGAGTACCACGTCGGGAATCATTATACTAACGCTCACGCCACCTATGCAATTTTGGAGACCCGCATAGCCACCCGCAAAGACGTCATTCAGCAGGAGATTGATGCCAGAGAAGCCGCACAAACGCAACAAAACCTGGCTATGCACAGCACCGCCTTCTTGGGAGGCTCATCGGGTACTGGACTCCCAAAATTAAGCTCCAGAGCTTCTCTGGAGACTTTAAGCGCTGGGGATCATTTAGTCAGCTATTCTCTGACATTGTTATTGACAATGCTCTTCTTAAAAACAGTCAGAAGATGCATTATTTGAAAACCTTCACAGAAAAGGAAGCCCACCAGCTTATTGGAAACATGTCATCCACTGATGATTCATTTGAGCCCGCTTGGAATCTCCTGAAGAGCCGCTATTCGAATCCTCGCCGCGTAGTGGCATCACATCTTGAAGATCTATTGGTAGGAGAGTCAGTTCCCGCACGATCAGCCGCGAAATTAGACGCCTTGCTTTTATCCAATCAAAAAGCTTTGGACTCCATCAAGGCTCAAGGAGTTCCAGTTGACAACTGGGACTTAATGATCATTCACCTGACGCTGCGCCGCTTGCCACCCGCTGTAAGAGAGGACTGGGAGACTAGTCTTGGGTTAACTGATATCATGCCGACCTATACGCAACTTCACGAGTTCCTCAAGTCCAAAGTCAGAGCTTGGGAGAACTTGGAGCCAGCTTCTGAGCCCAAGAAGCAACCTGAAAATCATAAATCAGGTTGGTCCCGCAACGACAAACAACCGAAGACAAGATCTTCATACACCGCTGCTCAATACAAGGGAAAGCCCAGGAGAAATTGCCCGCTGTGCCCGGAGGAGCACTACATGCTGTTTTGCCCGACATTCAAGGCCGCTACTGTGGAGGAACGAATCGACATTGTCGAGAAATACCGCTTGTGCTACAATTGCTTGGGCCCACATCGTGTAGCTGATTGTAAGACTGCTCAGGGCTGCAGGAAGTGCAGTCTACGCCATCACACTTCTATTCACCGAGAAGTACCGCCTAAATCAGCTTCACCGCAACAAGTTGACACCGCACAAGGTAACTAAAAGTTCCATCAGACCGCTTATAACTCAACATTAACTGTTGATTATTTCAGATTCGCTTTCCGCTCAAGTATTACTAGCTACCGCCTTAGTCCAGGTCCGCCCGCATCATGGCAATCCAATCACCGCCAGAGTCTTGATTGATCAAGGTTCAGAGCTCTCATTTATGAGACAGACGCTCTTCAAGAAGCTCGGACAACCGCTACAGCGTGACATGGTCATGCTCAAGGGCATCGGCAATGTCTCCGCAGGAAGCTCACTAGGTGTGAGCACAATTGAGCTTCGTTCGCTGTGTACGACCGCATCAATGCATGTCAGCATGCATATTCTACCAACACTGACGGTAGATCTTCCATCGTTCGTGATCGCTGATCCGAAATGGCCGCATCTTGAGAATCTCAAGCTCGCTGACCCGCAGTATCTACAGCCACGCCCTGTAGATATTATTCTAGGTGCATCACCAGCCGCACAGATCATGAACGCAGAGATTCAACGAGGACCTCGCAATGCTCCTATTGCACAATCCACCACGCTTGGTTGGATCGTCTATGGGGCTGTCACCGCTAAACCCGCTTCAACATCACACGCAGCATTACATGCGTCACTTGATACAGAATTACAAGACGCTATCGCTAAGTTTTGGGAACAGGAAGAAGTTCCATCAGGAATTTCATCGCTCAACGACGCTGAGGAAGACGAATGTGAAGTTCACTTTCGTCAAACGCATTATCGACAGCCTGATGGACGCTATGTAGTGAGATTACCGCTTAAAGCCCCCGAGAGTCAACTTGGCGACTCTATTAACGCAGCCATGGGGTCACTCCGCAGATTAATAACTCGCTTGTCGCGAGAAAAGGATTATTCTGACATGTATCATGCATTCATGGCAGAATATATTCAACTAGGACACATGGTACGAGTTCCAATCAACGAATTGCCCGCAAACGCTTACTTCTTGCCTCACCATGGGGTATTGAAGCTTGATAGTGCCACTACGAAACTCCGCACAGTGTTCAATGGTTCCTGTGCAACATCTACAGGAATTTCATTGAATGATATTCTTCACGCAGGACCCAAAACGCAAATTGACATTTTTGACGTGATGTTGAGAATCCGCTGCAATAAAA
Source organism: Cotesia glomerata (assembly GCF_020080835.1). Lineage (NCBI taxonomy): Eukaryota > Metazoa > Arthropoda > Insecta > Hymenoptera > Braconidae > Cotesia > Cotesia glomerata. The sequence continues at coordinate 9,549,903 of NC_058162.1, forward strand.
TTCTATTCGCTACTGACATCACCAAGATGTTCAGACAGATTGAGGTCGACTCTCTTGATTGGCCGCTTCAGTGCATTCTCTGGATAGATGAGAATGACTTAATAGACGCTTACTGTCTCAAGACAGTCACATACGGAACCGCTAGTGCACCTTTTGACGCTGTACGTGTGCTTATCCAACTAGTAAAGGATGAAGGACACCGCTTTCCGCTAGCTGTTGCTCCAATGTTGGATACACGCTACGTAGATGACATCTACGGTGGAGCAGACAATGAAGAAGACGCTATAGAGGTTGCAGTGCAAACAAAAGCACTGTGTGCAGCAGGCTGCTTCCCGCTTGCCAAATGGGCTAGCAATAGTCTAAAATTACTCGCTGAAGTCGCTCAAGAAAAGCAGCTAGATACACCTCTTAAAGAAATCAGTGATGCACCAGTAAAAGTCCTGGGCATGTACTGGAATTCACGCACTGACGCTCTCCAGTTCAAGTACACGCTACCGCAAGAGACGCCAAAGACAAAAAGAGCTATTTTGTCTGAAATCGCTAAGCTGTATGACCCGCTAGGACTTCTCGCACCAATAGTAGTCAAAGCCAAGATCTTCATGCAAGATCTGTGGCTAGATAGAGTGTCATGGGATGAACAATTGTCACCATCACTCATTCACAAATGGACTGGATACCGCGAGGATCTTCGAAACATCGAATCCATCCGCATTCCACGCTGGAATAATATAGCACCCGGAGCAACTATGGAATTGCACGGGTTCTCAGACGCTTCGCAAAACGCTATGGCTGCCGCTGTTTATTTGAGAGTCACTGACGCTGATGGGAACACAAAGGTCTCACTTTTGTGTTCAAAAACGCAAGTAGCACCGCTGAAGACCATGACAATCCCACGCTTGGAATTATCTGCCGCATGGTTGCTAACACAACTGATACTTCATGTTAAAGAAGTTCAGTCGCTTGAAAATGTCAGGATCAATCTCTGGACTGACTCCGCCGTGACTCTCGCATGGATTAAAAGTCCAGCAATCCGCTGGAAGACATTCGTCCGCAATAGAGTGGGAAAAATCCAAGAAACGCTTCGAGATGTCTCCTGGAAATTTATTCCAGGAAAACAAAACCCAGCTGACTGCGCTTCCAAAGAGGTATACCTACGCTAAAACTAAAGCAACACGCTCTCTGGTGGCATGGACCTACGTGGCTTCATGAACCAGAATCCTCTTGGCCCACTCTTGAGCCTCCAACCGACAACGCAACGCATCGAGAAGAACGCCAAGGTCTGACATTAGTAACTTGGAAAGCAGAAAATTGCCTTCTCCAACAATTACTATCGCATTACTCGCAGCTGTTTCCATTACTTAGGAAGCTCAGCATCTGGCATCGTGTCATCGACCGCTTCAAAAGAGTTCCACAATCTTCGCTGGCCTACCCGCTTACTCCATCAGACCTGGAGCGCGCTAAATTGACCTTGATTAAGTTCACTCAAGGACAATACTTCGCTAGAGAGATTCACACGCTACAAGATGGTGATGGTCTGCCTAAAAATAACAGCATCACTAAGCTGACTCCGTTCATCGACCATCAGGGGGTCCTGAGAGTCGGTGGCCGCTTGAAAAACGCATTGCTGGACCCAGAAGAGAAGCATCCAGCAATACTGCCGAGACATTCACCGCTTACATCAATATTGATTGATGATTCGCACCGCAAAACGCTTCACGGAGGTACTCAGCTCACGCTCGCTGAATTACGCAAAGCTGTCTGGATCATTGGAGGCCGTGTTCCAGTCAGATCCTTTATTCTACGCTGTGTAATTTGCACGAGACATCGTGGAGAACGCGCTCAACAGCTGATGGGTCAACTACCTGCCGCACGAGTACAGCCAACTCGAGCCTTTTGCATACAGGACTCGATTATGCTGGACCCATCACGCTAAAAACGTTTCAAGGACGTGGAGCAAAACATACAAAGGCTGGATTGCTGTCTTTGTATGCATGTTCAGCTCAGCTGTTCATCTAGAGCTAGTCACTGACTACACCGCTGCCGCTTTCATCGCCGCTTATCGCCGCTTCACTAGTCGCCGAGGTATCTGCCACACGCTATATTCTGACTGTGGAACCAATTTCGTAGGAGCAGAAAAAGAGCTGAAACGACTATTCGCAGCAGGATCCCGCACATTACGAGAATTATCAAGTCTGATCGCGCAAGATGGCACGAACTGGAAATTCAATCCGCCTGGAGCTCCACATTTTGGAGGAAAATGGGAAGCCGCTGTGAAATCTATTAAATTTCACCTCCGAAGAACAATCGGAGACTCGCTATTGACGCTTGAGCAGTATTCGACGCTACTGGCTCAAATTGAAGCCATATTGAATTCCAGACCGCTTACACCGCTTAATGAAGATCCTGCTGACCTGGCTGTATTAACTCCAGGTCATTTCTTAATCGGACAGTCATTGACCGCAGTCCCAGAGCCATCGCTGACAGATTTACAACCTGCTCGGCTCTCGCACTGGGAACAAGTCCAGCAAATGGTGCAACATTTCTGGAAACGCTACTACCAGGACTGTATCCACCGCTACCAGGCCATTTCAAAGTGGCATCATCAACGCAACCAGATCAAAGTGGGTTCAGTTGTACTGATCACCACTGAGGATCTTCCGCCAACCAAGTGGCCATTAGCCAAAGTGATTGCTGTCCATCCAGGAGCAGATGGACAAATCCGCGTGGTAACTGTGAAGACAGTTAACACAGAGCTGGTACGCCCAATTACAAAGCTTTGTGTCTTGCCACTGACGCATGAAGAGGATGATCTTGTCGACGCAGCCGCCAACGCCGGGGAGAATGTTCAGTGAACAGGCCCACTTAGTGAGCACTACGTCACTGTAGGCTCCCCAAATTTACAATACGCACCTGACAAGCGCTCGTTCCCGCTAATTTTCACACGCTTGCGCCAATCGACCGCTCGATCACGCCACATGTATTGAATTTTACTATTGGCTATCGATGTCGACATCAATAGAACGAATTATTGATTGGCTATCGCTCTCGCTGGACATGCGCATTAGCCTTCTTCTCCAAGTCAACGAGGAAGAAGACGAATTATCATTATTATCTTTCGCTTCCACGCTTTCGTTGCAACAAGTCGCCATTAATTCCGCTTTACTTTCGCTTATTGTTAATTAACCGCATTTCGCTATTTTTATAATTTAAATTGCTTAAATTAACCGCTAATAATTCGCTTTAATTTGTTATAGGTAAATTGTGTTAACAGTGCATTTATTTCACCGCTTTTTCAGTGCCGGCAAAGTGTTCAACCACGTGTCAACCGGCTTCGCTTTTGCAACCCACGCTGTAATTTACAAATCCGCTTTTATCTTAACAATCCGCTATTAAAAATATTAAATATTGAGTGTAATTAATGTAAATAAATTACTAGTGTTATTTTTGATAATAAATTACGCGTTTTAATTGAGATATCCAACCCTAAACCTGATCCCCGCTTTTCCGCTCTTTCTGTAATTATTCACTAATAAACAATAATAATTATTAACTAAATAATTATATATGATAATAATAATAATCAAATAATTATAACTAATGATAATTAATAGTCAAATAATAAAATAATAATAATAATAATAATAATAATAATAATAATAATAATCCAGCGGTGCTTGCTACGTGGCCTCCAAGCGGCGCATCGCGGAAAACGCAGACCATAACACCAGGTCTGTAGGCGAACGACGTAGCCGATGCAGTGGGCCAACTACCCACTGCATTGAAATACTGAGTTACAACAAGGCGTAATCTCAGAAGTGCTCCCCACAACCGGTCCTTTTCGGATGAGGACCATTCATCAGGTGGGAGGAGCACGCCGGACCCGATGAACGATGACGACCCTGGCGCTTTAAGGACTTTCTTTAAGTGGACGGAGGAACTACGAGTCGACCTCTTGGTGTGCTACCAACGTAGCGAGCCGGGGGTGAGCGGTTATATGGCCCGGATGCACACTCTTTGGAGTGATATGCATCCGGAGCTAGAGCATTTTACGCCTAAACACCTGCGTAATTATGCCGCTTATCTTCGGCGTAATAGAAGATCGCTTGTGCCGGATAGAAGGCAGTCTAATAGACTTTCCTTTCCGGCGCAATTACACCAAGAGCGACGCCGTTCCTCCTTGGATGACAACAATCCCTTTATAGGACGGCAAGTAAGTATATCTAAAAAGATAACTTACTCCCAACAACAGCTAGAAGCGGTAAATGAAGATCTCCGTGCAAACATCCTGGAGGATTCCACCCTGCTCACTGTGAGCCAGGTTGTGTATGGTGGAGCAGTTTCGGCTTTTCCGAGAGAGAGACATTGTCTCTCGATCGAGGCAAGGTTGAGACAGCGCATCTCACAACTTGGACTCAAAATTGACAGATCCCGGAAACAGGTCTCCCGCATTCAGTGTGTGATTGAGTTTGAAACAACTCAAAGAGCATACACGCCCCGAATTCGGCGCATTGCTGCTGAACTTCGGTGGCGTCATCACACACTGAATAAGAGTACTCTTCTTGTCATCAAGGAAGAGTCTCTCAATAAATTGCGGGCTTTAGTGACTGCCAAAAAGTCACTAGAGAAAAGGCTGAAGCGGTTGGTCGACAACTCGTTGTTTCGATCCAGCCCTTCACGCTTTCTGACACCAAAGACCGATGTTACCGGGAATTATCCAACACCTGAGCGGGTGGAAGCTTTTGGACTGAGTTGTATGGAGATCAACCAAACGTGAACGCCAATACTCCAGCTCTGCACGACTTTAAAGCATTCTGTCGGGAACACCGTAGACAGAATGCTGATGAAGAGAGCCCTGCAGTCAGTGTGAATGAAGTTCGTTCAGCTCTAAATGGCAGCAAAAATTGGGCTGCCCCGGGACCAGATGGCATAAATGTCTTTTGGTGGAAGAAGTTTACTTCTACCCACCTCCATCTGGCCCGTATATTTACATCGTACATTAGAGCTGACGAACCGATTCCAGACTGGCTCGTGGAAGGGCGAACCGTACTGATACCAAAAAAAGATGACTTGTCTGACCCAAAGAATTACAGGCCTATCACCTGCTTGAATGCGGTTTATAAAATTTTTACAAAAATTTTAAACAACCGTATTTTGCAGGAGATAGAACCTGTATGGCAACAGATATATGAACAGCGTGGCAGCAAAAGAGGCCTGTCAGGTTGCAAAGAGAACTTGATAGTTGATCGATGTGTCACACAAGATGCGATCTACTATCAACGCAACCTGTCAATGGCCTGGATCGACTATCGCAAGGCATTTGACTCAACTTCTCATGAGTTGATTTTATATCTCCTCAAATGCCTGGGGGTCAATCCTGAAATAGTGGAATGCATTCGGCGTACAATGCAGCTCTGGCGAACGCGTTTTCACATTGGAAGTGGAAACGCATTGCACATAACCGGAGTTGTAGAGTACAAACGAGGGGTCTTCCAAGGTGATTCCTTAAGCCCTCTGCTGTTTTGCATCTCACTGCTGCCTATATCTGTTGCTCTCCGTAAAACTCGTGGGTACTCTGTGGGGCCTCCGGGTGATCGAAAATACTCGATTACCCATCTGCTTTATATGGATGACCTGAAGCTGTATAGTGCTGATGAAGATCATCTACAGGCGGCTCTTAACATCGTAGCAGAGTACACGCGGGATGTCGGAATGTCTTTTGGGTTGGACAAGTGTGCGGTCGTACATCTGGCGAGGGGTAAGTGCTCTGTTACGGGTGATGATGTCGAGTTGGTAGATGGGAGCGTTTTAAGACAATTAGACGCCGGAGAGTTGTATAGATATCTAGGGATGGAAGAGCACCGCATGCATGCGGTCTCCGAAGTCCAAGCAACTCTCCGTAGCGAGTATGTTAGGAGACTCCGAAAAATTTGGTCCTCCGAACTTTCCGGTAAAAATAAAGTCTCCGCTACTAACACGCTCGCTGTCCCAGTCTTACTATACTCTTTCGGTGTCTTAAAATGGGCCCGAAAGAATCTGCGAGATCTCGACATCAGAACCCGTAAGACTATCAACATGAACCGGAGCATGCACCCCAATTCATCAGTCGCCAGATTATACCTCTCCCGGTCGATCGGTGGGAGAGGTTTGCAGAGCTTGGAGCGGCTTCACGATCGTTTAGTCCTGGGTTTAACACACGAAGTTGTCAATTTCACTGCAGATGAGGATGACTTTCTTATGCAAATTGTTCATAAACATGAGAATGCGCATAAGGGGTCGTTCTTATATAAGGCAGCAATATATGCGGCAAGAACCCTTGGTCTTGGAGAAATAAACGCTCTTATGGAACTCCGAAAGGAGGAATTCAAGAGCGCCATCAGGAACTCCGAGGAAAAACTACTCCTAGGCAAACTGATGGACAAGTCTATGCACAGCGTGTTCTTCAAACACGTGCGTGATCATGGCTTGTCCACCCAGCTGACGTTTTCCTTCTTAAAGTCAGCTGGCCTGATGTCCGAGACTGAAGGGTTCATATTTGCTTGCCAAGATGGTGTCATTAACACTCTAGAGTACCGTAGCAAGGTGCTCCAGGTGCAGCTCCCGGACACGACCTGCAGGGCGTGTAAACTACATCCGGAGACGCTTATGCACATTTTGTCAGCATGTCCTGTGCTGGCGAGAGGTGCATACATCCAGCGTCACAATGCTGCCCTGAGAGTACTGTACTACTATCTTCGTCACCGCTACGGTATTGACGTGACACCGGTGCTGCCTTATCTGCCAGGAGATATTCCCCAGGTTGTTGAGAATGACAGTTGCAAAATTTATTGGAACATGCCGTTTGCAACAACTCGGCGGATAGATCACAACAAACCTGATATTGTGCTCTTCGACAAGGCTACTCGTGACATTTATGTCATTGAGTTCTCGGCCCCGGCTGAATACAACATCTCAGCCAAAGAAGAGCACAAAAGACAGATATATCAGGATCTCCTGTTTGAAATTGGCAAACTTTACCCAGGTTACCGTGTCAAGCTCGTCGTCCTGATTGTTGGCGTCCTCGGAGGGATGAAACAGTCTTTTGTATCCTCACTTGCCAGAGTTCCAGCTTGCTCATCAAAAGCTGAATTCTCGGCGGTCAGGATGCAGAAGGCTGTCATACTAGGTTCCCTCCGTCTACTTAGGAAAATGACTTTGGCCTGCTGTGATCACTAACCGCCTTGTTGTGCGGAGTGGTACAGCAGTAATGGATGGAGCTCAGGCTGGGCCCTCGGAGAATCGGACTCCGGGGACAACCCCCCTGAGCATTTAATAACATAATAATAATAATAACAATAATAATAATAATAATAATAATGGTGAAATAATGATAATAATTAAATATTACTAATTATAAATAATAATTAAATTATACTACAAAGGAGTGGGTGAAAGATATGACCCCCACAAATAATTATTAAGAGTTTTATCGTCTAGGTTTAAATATAAAAATTCTTAAACTGAGCAATTTTTTTTGGTTTAAGTGAATTTTACTTGATTTAAGAATTTTTCGTCTTGACTCAAGTCAATTTTGTTTAATTACGATAAGGAAAGCCGAAATTGTCGGAATATACTAAAATAAGTTCCAATTGTAAATTTTTTTTTAGTAGTTTTTATAGAAATCTAACTATTGCATTGGTCCTCATGACGGAACTTTTGAAAAATTTTGCTATATTTCGACTCAGCTCGTCAAGCGGATTCAGAAAATGCATATGGTTCAAAAGTTTATATATGTATGTATTTATATATACAGCGCAAGTAGCGCTCAAAAGTATTTTGACAAATATATTTAATGGTTTAATTAAAAATAAATATGAAACACAATAATCATTTATTTATTTTTTTAACACCTTTTGAATAAACTACAGAATAGTGTCAAAGAGGTTCTTATTCGTAATAAAAGAAAGTTTAATTTTTAAAATATTAGGAAAATGGTGGCTCAAAAGTATTTTGACATTTTTGAAAAAAAACTAATTTAACGCATAATTATAATTTACAGCAATAAATATATTAGTATTTAGTAGCATATCCCTTGGCCTTTATGACAGCCTTGCATCGCTCCGGCATTGAGTCGATTAATTTTTGTAATCGACTTATTGGAATTTGATCCCACTCATTTTTTAGAGTTTCAAACAAAGCGTTTTTGTTTGAATAATTTTGGGTTTTTACACTACGTTTCAATTCTTCCCAGAGATTTTCTATCGGATTCAAGTCGGGAGTTTGACTTGGCCACTCAAGAACTTTAACTTTTTCACGATTTAATAAGTCACTAATATGCTTTGATCTGTGTTTGGGATCATTGTCTTGTTGAAAATACCACTTAGCTGGCATGTGATGTTTAGCATATGGTAACATCTGAGACTTTAATATATTTGCATACATGAACCGATCCATTTTTCCTTCTATTCGAACTAATGGTCCAACTCCAGACCGTGAAAAAAAGATCCCCAAACCATCACACTACCACCTCTATGTTTAACTGTGGGTATTTGATACCGATAATCGTATTTTTTTTTACTGGACGCCGAATGTACTTGATACCATCAGATGACATTAAATTAAATTTACTTTCGTCACTCCATAAAACTTTAGACCACTCTAAACTTGACCACGATATATGCCGTTTCGCGAACTCAAGACGAGACTTCCTGTTTTTCGATATTAAAGGTTTTTTAGCCGGTCTTCGGCCATATAACCCTAGGACCTTTAAGCGTCGTTTAACAGTAGAAATATGAATATCTACGTTATATTTTTCTTTTAATTCATTTTTTATCATTACAGCGGACATCCGTATATCATTTGCTGATAACTTTTTTATAATATGATCGATGTAAGAAGAAGTTTTTCTTGGGCGGCCTGTTCGAGGCTTACTTTCGACAGTTTTTCTTTTGTTATAGACTTTATTCCATAAGCTAACTAACTGTCGAGACACTTTAAACAAACGAGCAACTTCTATTTGTTTCAATCCTTGTTTTAATGCATTAATAACGGCTTTTTTAAAATCACTAGCATATTCCTTGCACATAGGCATATTGAAGTAACCACAACAAGTAAATATATGTAATAATAAAAACTAAGGAACAAGTAATCTGCGAGATTTTTTCAAGTCAAATGCGTGTCAAAATACTTTTGAGCTCACGGTAAGTCAAGTACGTTCGGTGGCGCGGTGTGTAAACAAACAAGTTGTAATTTGATACGCTTAAATACTCGCAATTACACTACTCTACATTATACTCAATACATTTTCCGATAGGCTTTTATTTTTAAAAAATTTAAAAAAATTTTATGTTGTCAAAATACTTTTGAGCGCTACTGTATATATACAGGATGTCCCAAAAGTCACGGTCGCCATTGTAGCATCTGATGAAAAAAATAATTCTGAGATAAAAAGTCCTTAGCCATTTTGCAATTAACCGCATAGATAATTAATTATTAATTAAAAATAACGTCTCTTTATTTGTTAGAGAGAGAGCGCCAGTGTCCAGTAAAGTATGTGCCAAACAAAGACACAACTAACTGTATGACTAACTAGTTTCTATAGCTAACGTAGTCACACATATTTACTTACACATTCACACGTGCAAGCGTCTTCGTTGGAACGCACTTGACTTGACACTAGTGCTCTCTCTCTATCGCATAAAAGGACGTTATTTTAATTAATAATTAATTATCTATGCGTCTGATTAAAAAATGGCTAAGGACTTTTCGTCTCAGAATTATTTTTTTCATCAGATGCTACAATGGCGTCCGTGACTTTTGGGACACCCTGTATATATATATGTTGGGTAACGACATCTAGTAAGCAATTTTAAAAGTTACTAGACTTGATGTTTTTTTATGTTTTGTTTAGTTTGTTGTTTTATAAAAACAAAAAAAAAATGAAAGTTGTTTATAAAACAAAACATGTGATTGTAATGAAAATTATAAATTAAATAATTATTAATTAAAAATAATTTATTAATTAAGTCAGGTAAATTAAATCATATTTGTTAATTAAATATATTTAACTAATTAAACAAAATTTATATTTACAGATGTACAATTGGTTTTAATATTATTGTCAGAAAAGTTTCAATAAATAATTAATTTAAACAATTACTAAATATTTATTGCTACAACAATATACATATATATATATATATATATATATATATATATATATATATATATATATATATATATATATATATATATATATATATATATATACGATATAATCGGCATTGTCTCTTCTCTAACTCCCGTAATTCTATACGGATCTCAATAAAACGTAACATACTTATTCTTAGGATGATTTCCGAGGTTAAGTTCTAAGATGAGCTAAATCTGTCGATTAGTTTAGAAATGAGAGCAATTCAAAAGTTTTCAAAGTCGCAAAAAATTTTCACTTTTACCTTATTTCCGTGCAATAACAATGAAACGCGACATCCTATTGGATTTCTGTAAATTGCATTTGAAAGCTTATTTAATAAGCTTTAATTTGTGTACTTATTTATTTCTCCAAATTTAATAGTTTAGGAGTAATAGCATTTCAAAAATTTTTAAAAATCGCAAAAATTTTGACTTTTACCGTATTTCCGTGCAATTACAATTGAACGCGATATCTTAATAAAATTCTATAAATGGCATCTGAAAGCTTATCAAATAAGCTTTAATTTGTGTACCTCATTATCAATCTAGGCCAAAAATCACCTACTTTCTCAAACAGATTAAATGAAATTTTTTTTTTGCATTCGTTTTGACGTTATTGTTGTTTAAACAAACAAAAATTTATTTTTTTTTTTTTTCGTATGCAACCCTAGTAGTATTTTTATTTTTCATCATGAAATCTACTTCCATTTCGGCTGCCGAATGGCCTTTTTTTTTTTAATATTTAATTTCATTTCTGTTTCTGCAAAAAGTTTAGCGTTTTTTGTTAATATTTAAAAAAAAAAAAAACGATACTTGAATAATTATTAATACAAAAACTTGTTGGATATTTTTCATTTCATCTCAAATATCCCTCAACTAGATCTTGTACTTTTCCAAAAATACACAAGACCAATCACTGGATTTTTATCATAATTTTTCTGTGGCACAGATATTAAAATTGTTCATATGCACTTCATATGCTTTTAAAGTACTCAAAGCTGCTGGCTGCCCATTTATTACAGCAAAATCCTTTCTTATATTTTATATATTAAAAATAAATTCCAAAGTGCACAAAAACGGTTGATTTATCCTATTCTTCTGAATTTGAATTTTAACTTTTAAATTTTATTTTATCTCTATTTATAACAGTTTGCGTAATGTAAATAATTATACCGCAGTTTTCAATTCAGTGTGCAAAAAAATTTTTATTGAAGGTTCTGCACTTTTTTTTTCCACTCGAAGTTTATGTGAATATCAACCGTGCAAAGTGAAATCTTTATTTAATGTTTACTAGCATCGTCATAAAAACATTTATGTCACTATAAATCTGACACTTTATTGACACTGAATTGTCGCGCATCATTGGCTCGTATAAATTCCCGATTCCCGAAAAAAAAGTGTTTTTCTATTTATTGAATCTAACTTATCATTTTCACCAAAATGATTGGATTCATCATAAAAAACTGAAATAAAAAAAAGATTCTTACCTGAGCGTAATTGACAATTGGACACAATTCCGCGCCAAATGGCCAATATTGAAGAATTAGGGTGCTCAAGAAGCTAGTTGGTACGCAAAATAACGTCATCAGGATATCACTGACCGCCAAGTTGACAATGAAGTAATTGGTGACCGTTCTCATCCGAGGAATGCTCCAAACGACGTAACACACCAAGGCATTTCCCACCAAAGCGACTACGAATATAATTCCGTAGAGAAAGTACGCAGTATTTTTGAACCATTCTGCCTGGAGAACGCTGCCTGACGTCAAAAACGGCTCGCAAGTGAAACTGTCATATCCAGATCCGTTTTTTATGTAGAAGTCTTTAAATATGGAATCGTTGGAGACAGCATCTGATAATTCATTGAGTCCTTCAAATATTGAATCGTTGGAGACAGCATCTGATAATTCATTGAGTCCCTGATTGATCAAAGAAAAACTCGAGTTACTCATGGCTGCACAGAATTCGAAGGCCATATTGAGTCTCGTATTTCTTTATATTTTTGATATTGTTGTCGATGTTGATGTTACTTGATGCGTTTTGCTTACAGATGGAATTTCCTCCATGTTTTTACTGCAAACAAAAAAATTTTATTGTTTATTTTCATAGGCATGGAAATACCAGTTGGAAAGTTGAATACATGAATTAATAATGATTACAGTTGGATATATTAGCAAGTTTTACAGTAATTTTACTTAGTAAAGTCAATGTGTAAATATTCTAATTCACTAAATTGTTACAATATTTTATCAATCGAAAGAAATTTTAACAAAAATTCTAAAAGATTTCTCTGAGTAAGTCTAAAAAAATATTCAGTGAATAATTTTGAAGGTCCTGGCTGGGAGTCGAACCCAGATCTTACGGGAACGCTTTAAAAGCTTATTATACTGCACACTAGGGTGATTCAAAAAAACTTTTTAATTTTTTTTTTAAGTCTTACCCTCTCAAATGTTTCTATTTGATATAAAAAAAAATCCTCACCAAAGACGAGCCCTATAGCTCAACTCTAAGGGGTCGCTTTTTTTATTTTAGTTTCCCATTTAATTAACATGGGAAAAATTCTTTTTTGTTTTAAATTGAATTTACACATAATTTACGCAATTTATTCAGTTTTTCAATTTTGTTTTTGTAATATCTTGAACGCTATTGTAGATATAGGAATGGCCTTTTGTTTGTTTCAAAAGGGACACTTAAGGTTAATGAAAAAAAAATGTCTTGAAAAAAAAAATTTCGAAAATGCCAAATTTGTCAAATTTTGAATTTATGAAAATCGTTAAAAATGACGATCGAAGTTAAAATTTTAGCTCAATTTTTTTTGTATAATACATAGTAATCATCTTAAAAAATTCTGAAATATAGAAGGGTGTTTTTTTTTTTCAAAAATAACAATTTTTGAATTAAAAAAAAAATTTTTTTTCGTTTTTTGCAACTTCTAAATAAGGTAAAGTTATGCAGATACATAATATTGTAATTTTGAGGATTAAAACTTGAATTAATCACGTGGAAATATTGAACAATAAAATAATTTCAACTTTTTTTTATTTCTTTGACATGATCTCAAAGTCATCCTTAACGCATGGAAAATAAAAAAAAAGTTAAAATTAATTTATTATTCAATATTTCCACGTGATGCATTCAAGTTTTAATCCTCCAATTTACAATATTATGTATCTGCATAACTTTACCTTATTTAAAAGTTGCAAAAAAAGAGAAAAAATTTTTTTTTGAAATTCAAAAATTGATATTTTTGAAAAAAAAACACCCTTCTAAAAATTTCAGAATTTTTTAGAGTATTACTATGTATCATACAAAAAAAATTGAGCTAAAATTTTAACTTCGATCGTCATTTTTAACAATTTTCAAAAATTCAAAATTTGACAAATTTGGCATTTTTTTCCAAAATATTTTTTTTTCAATAATCCTAAGTGTCCCTTTCTAAACAAACAAAAGGTCATTTCTATATCTACAATAGCGTTCGAGATATTACAAAAACAAAATTGAAAAACTGAAAAAATTGCAAAATTTTGAATTTGCATATCTTTTGAAAAAAATTTTTTTATTGTTTTTCCTTTGGCAGAACTTTGTTTTATGATAAACGAAAACTTCTGATAAAAATTTGTCCAAATCGAAAGAGATCGATTCCAACTATTCGTCGGTCTGAAATGGAACGACCCAATTCCCAACTATTTCTTTGAATTTCGAAATTTAGTCATTTTTAAATGGCTGTAACTAGTCTTTTTGTAGAGATAATCGTACTTTGTCTCAGAGTTTTGTAAAGCTCAAAGACTACTTTAAAAATATAAAATCGTTTCTTCTAAAAAATTGCGTAAATTATTTGTAAATTCAATTTAAAACAAAAAAGAATTTTTCCCATGTTAATTAAATGGGCAACTAAAATAAAAAAAGCGACCCCGTAGAGTTGAGCTATAGGGCTCGTGTTTGGTAAGGATTTTTTTTATATCAAATAGAAACAGTTGAAAGGGTAAGAGTTAAAAAAAAAAATTAAAAAGTTTTTTGAATCACCCTACTGCACACACTAAAAAAAAAATCACAAGATTCAAGAAAACTGATTATCATGGACTAAAAAATTCATCGTTTTCTCAATTAAAAAAAATTAGGAAAACGGTTGACCCTAAAGGCCATCCCTGCAACTTCCCGCTAATTCCGTTAATACCTGGCCGCTTTTTTGAGCTCAAAAGTACAATCTGTGTGTTGTTTTAAGCTCTCCGAGCTCAAAAAGATACCTTTTCTATGCTTTTGAGCTCTTTGAGCTCAAAAGTCTGATAGAAGTTTCATGGAACACTATTTTTTGAATGTTCATACCGCAATAACTTTTGAATGAATGAACCGATTTACGCGGTTGGCGGCATTCTACGTAGTTTTTAAGCCTTATAAATAATTTCTAAGTTTCAATTGGTCAAACTAGAAATTTCGGAGTAACTCTGAAAACACTTTTTCGGTTTTCTTTCGTTCACGATATCTCTCGAACGAATCAACCGATTTTGACCAGCTTGGTGGCAATCGACGTGGTTTTATGATGTTAAGAGCTGATTAGTTTTTGGAATCGATCGGTACAGCTGTTTGAAAGTTATTCCAAAAAATGTCGAAGTTATGTTGAAAAAATCCTTATTTCCAAATATTTCGTCGAGGATATCTCTCGAACTAATCAACCGATTTCCACGTTTTTGGCGGCAATCGACGCGGTTTTTTAACCTCTGAAATAATTCTATATCATCAAAAACGATCCGAGAAGAAATGACGAAGTTATGTGGAAAAAAAAGTTTTTTCGGTTTTTTTCGGTTTTATTTCGTTCACGCTATCTCTCGAACGAATCAACCGATTTTGACCGGATTAGCGCTGATCGGCGTGGTTTTTTGACGTTAAGAGCTGATTAGTTTTTGAAATTGATCGATCGAGCCGTTTAAAAGATATTCCAAAAAAACCACTTTCAAAAATGATTTTTTTTGAGATTTTTCAAAATTTCTCAAAATCTATCGGTCCGAATCGGTTCAAATTCTCAGGAAATCTAAGTTTGGCGAAGCCCTTTCGAATGGCACCAACCGCGATGAAATCGGTTCAACCGTTCAAAAGTTATAAGTGATTCACATACTTACACACACACACACACACACACACACACACACACACACACACACACACACACACACACACACACACACACACACACACACACACACACACACACATACATACAGACATAGTGACAACCTCGCGGGGATAGTCAGGGAAGCTTCCTGTGACCTTCAAACGTCGAGATCTGATGAAAACTCGATTTTTGCAAAACGGGGTGAAAACAATAACTTCCCGATTTTTGAAAATCTGAGATTTTTAGCCGGAAGTTAAAAATTAGGATGACGATTGACTCTAAAGGCCATCACTGTAACTTCCCGCTCATTTTGTACTTAAGCGCTCAATGTTACACATTACGTTTTTGAGATCTTCGAGCTCAAAAATATAATTTTTGTGTCATTTTGAGCTCTTTGAGCTCAAAACTCGAATAGCAGTTTAATAAAACACAATTTTTTGAATTTTCAAACGGGAATAACTTTTGAAAGAATGAACCGACTTTCACGCGGTTGGCGGTATTCTATGCAATTTTTTAAGCCCCATAAAGAATATTCAAGTTTAAATCGATCGAGCCAGGAATTTCGAAGTAATTCCGAAAAAACACTTTTTTCGGTTTTTTTTCGACAACGCTAACTCACGAACAAATCAACCGATTTTGACTGGGCTTGTGGTAATCGACGTGGTTTTTTGATCTCACGAGCTGATTAAATTTTGGAATTGATCGGTAAAGCCATTTAAAAGTAATTCCAAAAAAACCACATTTCAAAAAATTTTTTTTTTTTTGTAGTTTTTTTGAGATTTCTCAAAATCTACTGATTCGAATCGGTTCCAACTTACAAGAAATCTAAGTTCAGTCAAGCCCTTTCGAATGGTGCCAACCGCGATGAAATCGGTCAAGCCGTTCAAAAGTTATGAGAGGTTTACATACGGCCACACACACACACACACACACACACACACACACACACGCGCGCGCGCGCACACACACACCCAGGAGTTGCTGAAGATGCGGAGCACGTTTTCTTTGTATGTCCTCTTATAACTGTGTATGTAAACCTCTCATAACTTTGGAACGGCTTGACCGATTTAATCGCAGTTGGTGTCATTCGAAATATCTTCGCCAAACTTAAATTTCCTGTAAGTTGGAACCGATTCGGACCAGTAGATTTCGAGAAATCGCAAAAAAGTGAAAAAAAAGTTCTTTTTTTTTTTTATTTTTAACTTCCCGCTAAGAAAATCGAAGATTTTCGAAAAATCGGGAAATTATTATTTTCACCCCGTTTTGCAAAAATCGAGGTTTCCACAGATCTCGACGTTTTGAAGCCCTAAGAAGCTTCCCTGACTATTTTTACAATGATGTCCGTACGTCTGTATGTATGTATGTATGTATGTATGTATGTGTGTGTGTATGTGTATGTTTTTTTTTTTAACTTAGGGGGGGGGGAATCCCTTTTACGGATTCCAGGCATAGCTGTTCGGTTTGGATATGTGGCGACTCGACGCAGCGTCATACTAAAACTCGACGCTAACGCCCCTACCCACTAAACCCTAAACCCTTTTTCTTCTTTCCTCTAATCCCTCATGGAAACCACCGTCAGGCATTACTTCGTGAGGGGAGGATCTAGCTACTGCTATTCCTTCTGGTGGCTAAGGTGTTATTTTTCCTTCCTTCTAGTTTCTGTCATTTGCCCTTTTTCTTTCAATGGAACGCAGCTCTGTAAGCACTTCGGTGGTAAACGTGCTTGTGGCGTTCCAGGCAGCTTCGGATGACAGCATTTCTTCTACTATTGACTCTGGTGTGATTTTCTTGTTCAGGATCTTCTCTAACTCATCACGCTGTGGGTTAAAACGAGGGCACTCAAAGAAAACGTGCTCCGCATTTTCAGCAACTCTTGGGCAAGACGGACACTCTGGGGAATTATCGTGCTTAAAGCGATGAAGGTACTCCCGGAAACAGCCGTGTCCTGACAACATCTGGGTCAGATAGTAGTTGGCCTCGCCGTGATTCCGGTTAAGCCAAACGTCAATCCTTGGTATAAGTCGATGAGTCCATCTTCCCTTCTCCGCAGCATCCCATAGTTGTTGCCATCTTGCTATACTATGTTGTCGCTCTTCAGTTCTCAGTTCTTCAGCGCTCAGTGTAGATGACCTCTTTCGGTGGTATAGGTTCCGTCTTTCCTCAGCTAGGACTCTAAGAGGCAGAGTTCCAGAAATGACGCACACTGCCTCCTCGGATATTGTGCGGAAGGCGCTTGCAACTCTCAGTGCACTTAATCGGTAGACCGGTCCGGCTTTCCTCCATGATTCTTGGGTCTCCAGCGCGTCTGCCCAAACGGATATTCCATATGTGAGCACTGATGTGACTACTGACGACAGCAATAGTCTCCTGCTCTGCTTCGGGCCTCCAACATTCGGCATCAGTCTTGATAGACTAGTTACCACCGCTGATGCTTTAGCACTTACGTGTTCGACCTGTTGCTTAAAGTTCAGTCGGGCATCCAGCGTCACCCCAGATATCGGATAAATGGTTGCGATGCGATCTCCTGCTCGCCGACATTCAGCTTGATGTTTTCTACGATCTTTCTGCTGGTGATGAGCACAGCTTCAGTTTTGTGCTTGGCTAACTCCAACTTCATCATCTCCATCCATAGGTTAATCCGGCTAAATGTGATATCGAAAGCCAGATTGATCTCTTCCAAGTGTTTCGCGACAATCACTACCGCTACATCATCGGCATATGCAACAAGTTTCACCTCTGATGGTAATGCAACTCTCAGGAGACCATCATACATGATGTTCCACAGCAAAGGACCCAAAACCGAGCCCTGTGGCACTCCTCCGGTTATTTCGTACTCCCTTGGACCGTTTTTCGTGTCATATTTGAGGACTCTGTCTGTAAAGTAGTTTGCTACCATTCTGCGCAGGTATCCTGGCACTTCTTTATCTTCGAGAGCTCGCATGATGCAGTCCCAGTTAGCGGAATTGAAGGCATTTTTGATGTCCAAGGCAGCCACTAAACAATACTTCTTTCTGCCACGTTCCCATCTCTTTCCAGCGATTGCCTCCTTAGCTGTATCGACCACCAGGTTGATCGCATCCAGCGTTGATCGTCCTTTCCGGAAACCATACTGGCCTTCTGCTAGGAGTGGATCGACGGCTGCTTCTATTCGTTGGTGCATTATACGCTCTAATATCTTACCCGCTGTATCCAGCATGCAGAGTGGTCGGTAGGATGATGGCTCGTCCGGTGGCTTCTTCCCTTTAGGGAGAAGTACAAGTCTTTGCTGTTTCCATCTTCTAGGAAAAATCCCTTCTTTGAGGCACGAATCGTAGGTATCTAAGAATAGATTTGGCGCTGCTTTAATAGCTGTTTTTAATGCAATATTCGGGATTCCATCCAATCCCGGCGCCTTATTATTCCCTACTCGGTTGCACGCCTCCATCAGTTCCTCTTCTGTGACAGGTGGAATGTCTTCTCGATTTACTGGCAATGAAGAATAGCCGAACTTACTTTGTCGAGGAAACAGCGTAGAAACTATTCTTTCCAGGAGCTGTGGACACGTAGGTGATGGCATTGGCTGGCGCTTCAGGTGGGTCATGACCACCCTATACGGTCTGCCCCATGGGTCCTTTTCTACCTCATCGACGAGTTCCTTCCAACAGCGTCTTTTGCTATCTTTGATGGCCTTGTTCAGTTCTCGACGGGCCTTTTTGTATTCTGCGACCAGCTCCACAGAGTTAGGTCGTCGGTGGCCACGCTGTGATAATCTTCTCTTTTTGTGACAAGCTGTGCGAAGGGCGTTAATCTGATCATTCCACCAGTGCACCGATGGTCTTTTATTGATGCCACGCTTACGGGGCATGCAGGTGTCGCACGCCTGGGCAATTCTCGTCATTAAGTCCTTCGTCTTCTCTACAGCATTTCCTGTGATGATGGTCGAGTCACTGTCTAAGGCTACTACCAAAGCTTCCGAGTCAAAGTCTTTCACTTTCCATCCAGCTGCATTAGTTTGTCTAGTTGCTCTTTGAGGGTTCCGGCCAGCCGATATTTCCCAAAGTATTGCACTGTGGTCGCTGGCGGTGTAGGTGTTTAAGACTTCCCAAGAATAGTTTCCTTTCAATAAGCTGCTGCTGACGAATGTGAGGTCTATTATCGAACTAGCCTCTCCCTTGGTATATGTTGGTGTCTCACCGATGTTGAGAAGGACCACGTCCAGTGAGGCCATTGCTTCACGTAGTGCCTTGCCTCGCGCATTAGTCTGCTTGCTGCCCCAGTCTACCGCCCAGGAATTGAAGTCCCCTGCTATAGCTACTGGGTAGTATTGCTTTGCGTCTTCGGTCAGTCGATCCAGGAAGTCAGTAAAGTCGGCAATGGAAAGGCTAGGTGGTGCATAGCAACTATAAAAACGGATGTCGTTAATAGACGCTGCTACAAAGCCGATGCTATCATTGCTCACTATGCTCTGGAAGGGAAGTTTGCCACAGGACCAGATGACAGCCTTGGTGGTGCTGTCAGTTTCCCAAGGTTGGTTATTCAGGTGTCTGTATGGCTCTGCTATTATTACTAAATCAAGCTCTAATTCACGCACGGTCTGCACGAGCAGGTCATGCGCGGCCTCACAGTGATTGAGGTTAAGCTGTAATATCCTCATGTTTGCTTGCTTGTCATTCTCTGGAGTGCCTCTTTGTATACCGGGCACCTGTATGTGCCGGCGTGATGGGCAGCGTTCTCTGCGCTCTTATTTTCCGCGTATAATACACACTTCGCTGGGTTTTTACAGTCCGCAATCTTGTGTCCTTCTTGGCCGCATCTGATGCATAGCTTGGATCGATCTGTCTTGCTTCTGCACTGGGATCCGTGGTGCCCGAAATGCCAGCATTTGTAACATTGGGTAGGTTTCCTCGTGGCTCTAATTCGGCAGTTGACCCAGCCAATTCGGATTTTACCGCTTCCTTCTAATATCTTCTGAGCTGCTGCAGCCGGTAGTGTCACGACAGCGGTTTGGGTACCTCTGTAGGCTTTGCGGATCTTGATTGTCTCTGGTGGTATTTCGCAGAGCTCCTTGGTTACCGTATGCAGGGCAGCCTGAATATCCTCCTTTGTTGTGGTGTCATCTAGGTCTCGGATCTCGATGTCTTCTTGTGGCCCTTTGCAGATCACTTTGGCCTCCTCCTTAAGAATGTTTGCGATGGTCTGTTGCAGGCCTTGGTCTTTGTCCACGCTCTTCCGCGAAATCGTAATCAGCAAGTCCCCGCTTCTGGTCTTGTTGATCTTGTCCACCGTTGTGCGAACCTGCTCATCAGGGACGTCCTTCTTTATGCGACGCAGAATCTCGGCGTACTTTGCTTTCTCGGCCGGGCGGATGATCAGTGCGTCGGGTCTGATCCATTTGAGCGGTTTTTTGCGCTTAGGCTCCGGCCTGGGCTTCTTTGAAGGCTCCTTTGGGAGCTGTTCTTTGGCTAGCCTTCATTTCTCTTTCCTTGTGTGGACATCTTTCCAATCAGTTGCGTCTTTTTTTTCGACGTTCTGCTTCATCACGTTTTTCGGAGGACTTGGTTTCAAGTCCTTTCTCTTCGTCAATCGCCCATCTATTCCATCTGGGGAGTTTCGGTCCTTCCTCTTGTTAGACTTGTTGGAAGTATGACCTTCGTCTTTAGCATCAGATTCACCGTCACCATCGCCTCCGGTGTCCATTGATTCTTCGATCTCCACAGTAAGTTGACTGCTCTTCTCCGGCGTAAGACGAGGAGTGAGTCGTCGAGATGACTGCCATTCTTCGTCCAGTTTTTTAAACCTTCGAATGGTGTTAACTACCCCGGTTGCCTTGGCCTTTACCTCTTTATGGATATTGACCTTTGATTGGACAAACTCATGCAGTTCGCTGGTCAGCTTTTCGAGGCGTTCCAGCGCTTGCGTCCGCTTCATCTCAGCGCTTGCTGTAATCGCTGCTCTTTGGGCGTGAGGCCCACTAATACTCCTGTCCTTTTCTTGTTTTTTCGTTTCTCCCATGATTTTGAGTGATACTCCAAAGCAAAAGGTCGTCTCCGAACGCGATGCCTCCGGAAGTGGAGGGGTAATCACTCTTACAGCTACCTCCATTGCTATAAGAGCTTTCGGTCATTGAAGCGGGAAATCTCAACCGCTTCGACCCTGCACCTGCTTCCTTCATCGGCTTCCTCTTGCTCCCGTGGGTGCGGCACGTAGATGCCGGGAGTTACCACGTACACCGCGCTATAAGGATCATTTCGCACATCTCTTTTGAGCAGCGTCACCGTATCCGCTTGCGTACGTGACCCTAGGTCAGATGGTGTGACCAACCCTTCCTGCCAAAAGGGGAGTTTTCGTTTTTTACCGCGAGAGCTATTTTATTTCGCTTTTACCCTCTGCTCCGAAGAACAGCGAGCTTTCTCTGACCCACAAGGATACACAGACGGTGGCTGTTACTCTTCAGCTCCGATGCCTGATTTGGTCCGCGAGGGCTATTTTATTTCGCCCCAATCCGCCGATCTCACGGCCGGTTAGGACCCCCCCTATCCGCCACCTGGGGACGCGCCCGGTGGGAGTTTGGCTTCTTCCGACGGGTGTGTATGTGTGTGTGTGTTTTTTTTTTAACTTAGGGGGGAGGGGGAATCCCTTTTACGGATTCCAGGCATAGCTGTTCGGCCTGGATATGTGGCGACTCGACGCAGCGTCATACTAAAACTCGACGCTAGCACCCCTACCCACTAAACCTTAAACCCCTTTTCCTCTTTCCCCTAATCCCTCATGGAAACCGCCGTCAGGCATTACTTCGTGAGGGGAGGATCTAGCTACTGCTCTTTCTTCTGGTGGCTAAGGTGTTATTCTTTCCTCCTTCTAATTGGCGTCATTCGCTCTTCTTCTTTCTATGGACCGCAGGTCTGAGAGGACTCCCGTGACAAACGTGTTTGTGGCTTTCCAGGCAGCCTCTGATGACAGCATTGCTTCTACTATTGTCTCTGGTTGGATTTTCCTCTTCAGGATATTCTCCAGCTCATCTCGCTGTGGATAAAAACGTGGGCACTCAAAGAAGACATGCTCTGCATCTTCATTGACTCCCGTCCACCTACCCTTCACTGTGGCATCCCACTGTAGTTGCCATCGACTTATGCTCTTCTGCCGTTCTTCTGTTCTAAGCTCCTCAGCGCTTAGTGTGGTTGACTTCTTTCGTTGGTAAAGGATCCGTCTTTCCTCAGCTAAGACTCTGAGAGGCAAAGTTCCGGAAATGACACACACTGCTTCCATAGATATTGTGCGGAAGGCGCTCGCTACTCTTAAGGCACTCAGACGATAGACTGGTCCAGCCTTTCTCCATGATTCTTGCTTCTCTAGTGCGTCCGCCCAGATAGATATTCCGTAAGTGAGCATTGATGCGACTACAGATGATAGCAGTAGTCTTCTGTTCTGCTTTTGGCCTCCGAAGTTTGGCATCAGTCGTGCTAAGCTAGCTACCACTGCTGATGCTTTTGCACTCACATGTTCGATTTGCTGCTTAAAGTTGAGTCGGGCATTAAGCATCACTCCCAGATATCGGATATATGGTTGTGATGTGATTTCTTGTTCTCCGACTTTCAGCTTTATGGTCTCTGTCACTTTTCTGCTGGTAATAAGCACAGCTTCAGTCTTCTGTTTAGCCAGTTGTAGATTCATTGAGTCCATCCACCGGTTAACTTTCTCAAAGGTGATACCGAACATGTGGTTTATCTCATCTAGGTGTTTAGCAACGATTACGACAGCTACATCATCTGCATATGCAACAAGCTTGACACTTCTTGGAAGAGTCAGTCTCAGCAGGCCATCATACATGACATTCCACAGAAGTGGACCCAGAACGGAACCCTGGGGTACACCTCCGGTAATATCATACTCTTTTGGACCATTCTTCGTGTCGTATCTCAGGATTCTGTCCGTGAAGTAGCTAGCCACTATCCTACGTAGGTATCCTGGTACGTTTTTCTCTTCCAGGGCTTGCATAATGCAGTCCCAGTTGGCGGAGTTGAAGGCATTTTTGATGTCCAAAGTGGCCACCAGGCAGTACTTCTTCGCTCCACCCTTCCATCTGATCCCTTCGATTGCCTCCTTGGCCGTTGCAACAACCAGATTGATTGCGTCCAGGGTTGATCGTCCTTTCCGAAAACCATACTGGTTATCTGCCAGGAGTGGATCGACAACTGCTTCTATTCTTTGGTGGATTATACGCTCAAATATCTTACCTGCCGTGTCTAACATACAAAGTGGTCGATAAGATGACGGTTCTTCTGGTGGATTTTTCTCTTTTGAAAGTAGTACTAGTCGTTGCTGCTTCCACTTCCAAGGGAAAATCCCTTTCTTGAGGCATGTGTCGTAGACGTCCAGGAACAATGATGACACTGCTTTTATAGTTGTTTTTAAAGCAATATTGGAGACCCCGTCCAATCCCGAGGCTTTATTGTTCCCTACACGATTACAAGCCTCCATCAGTTCTTCCTCCGTGACAGATAGAATGTCATCCATTTCATTCTGCGCTAATAGGTAGTTAAACTCGCTTTGTTCGGGGAACAACGCGTTTACGATCTTCTGTAGGAGTTGAGGACACGTGGGTGACGGCATTAGCTGGTTTTTAAGATGGGTCATGACCACCCTATACGGCCTACCCCACAGATCTCTGTCCACCTCGTTGATGAGCTCCTTCCAGCATTTTCTTTTGCTATCTTTGATGGCTTTGTTCAGGGATCGACGGGCTTTTTTGTACTCTGCGACCAGCTCCGCAGAGTTAGGTCGTCGGTAGCCATGCTGAGATATTCTTCTCTTCTGATGACACTCTTTACGAAGGGCGCTGATGTGGTCATTCCACCAGTAAACGGAAGGTCTTGTGTTCATGCCACGTCTACGAGACATACTGGCGTCACAAGCCTGGGTCACTCTTTTCATCAGGTCCTTGGTCTTCTCTTCTGCGTAGCCCGCGATAATCTGGTCACTATTGAGAGCTACTAACAATGCACTTGGGTCAAGAGTTTTGACCTTCCAACCAATGGTGTTAAGTTGCTTTTTAGGTCTTCTCGGGCTCTGGACGTTTGATATTTCCCAGAGAATCGCGTTGTGGTCGCTGGCTGTGTAGATATCCATCACCTTCCAGTTGATATTACCTCTGGTGAGGCTGCTACTGACGAAAGTGAGATTTACAATAGAACTTGCGTCTCCTTTGGTGTAGGTTGGTGTATCACCACTGTTGAGCAGTACTACATCTAATCTGGAAAAGGCTTCGAGTAGTTCCTTTCCTCGCGCGTTTGTATGCTTGCTGCCCCAGTCTACTGCCACGGCGTTGAAGTCCCCGGCTGTGTGTGTGTGTGTTTGTGTGTGTGTGTGTGTGTGTGTGTGTGTGTGTGTGTGTGTGTGTGTGTGTGTGTGTGTGTAAACCTCGTATAACTTTTGAACGGCTTGACAGTATTGATCGCAGTTGATGTTATTCGAAAGGTCTTTGCCAAACTTAGATTTCCTATAAGTTGGAACCGATTCGGACCAGTAGATTTAGAGAAATCGCAAAAAAAAGTGAAAAAAAGTTGTTTTTTTTTCATTCTTTTTAAATATCTCCAAATTGGCTGAACCAATCGACCTCAAAAACTAATCAGCTCTTAACTTTGAAAACCCGCATCGATCGCCACCAAAAGCGTCAGAAGCGGAAAAAAGTGTTTTTTTGAAATAACTCCGAAATTTTTCATTAGATCAATTTTTTGTTCAGAATTATTTATAGAGCTTAAAAAACTATATCGATTGCCGCTAATCGCGTGCAAATCTATTAATTCATTCAACAGTTATAGCAGTTTGAAAATGTTAAAAATCGTGTTTTATCGAACTTTGATAAGATTTTTGAATTCGAAGAGCTCAAAAGAATAGGAAAGCTATCTCTTTGAGCTCGGAGAGCTCAAAATAACACATGAAGTGTATTTTTGAGCTCCAAGAGCTCAAAAACATCATAAATGCAATTTTAAGTGCTTAAGTACGAAATGAGTAGGAAGTTGCAGGGATGGCCTTCAGGGTCAAACGTTTTCCTAATTTTTTTTAAATATCTCCGAATTGGCTGAACCGATCGACCTCAAAAACTAATCAGCTCTTAACCTTGGAAACCCGCATCGATCGCCACCAAAAGCGTCAGAATCGGTTGATGCGTTCGTGAGATATCGTTGTCGAAAAAAATCGAAAAAAGTGTTTTTTTGAAATAACTCCGAAATTTTTCATTAGATCAATTTTTTGTTCAGAATTATTCATAGAGCTTAAAAAACTATATCGATTGCCGCTAATCGCGTGCAAATCGGTTAATTCATTCAAAAGTTATAGCAGTTTAAAAATTTAAAAAATCGTGTTTTATCGAACTTTGATAAGATTTTTGAGCTCGTAGAGCGCCAAGCATAGGAAAGCTATCTCTTTGAGCTCGGAAAGCTCAAAATAACACATAAACTGTATTTTTGAGCTCGAAGAGCTCAAAAACATCATAAATGCAAGTTGCAACCCGCAATACCTGTAAAAGCTCCTCACAAACTTCTTGCAAATGGACTAATTTTGTCGTTGAAAGGAAACTTGGATGGACTTGAAACTCGACTCTGTCGAACGTTTACGCATTGGCAACCTCATGAGAAGTCACAATAGATCCATCGCGAGTAGTTGCACAAAGGATTTATATAACTCCACAAAAGTTTACTGAATGGTAGCTCTCATCAACTTTTACAATATTTGTTTACTACAAGTTTCAATGCCTTCAGAAAATGACTTTATTCTATTTGTTATATTTCGTTTTATCGAAGTAATTCATCAAATATTTATTTAAGCAATAGGTCATTTTGTTTTTTTTTTCCCAACTAGAAATTTATAATTTGACTTTCAAATCGGCAACGCAAATATTTGTTAGCGAAGCAATATGTACTCATGTGCTAGGGATAGGGAAAATAATGGATTTTATTTATATAGTAAGTATAGACTTAGGAGCATCACTGACTCAAATAATTGATATTAATTAGGTATTATCTTAATCATAAAGATATTAATAAAACTTTTATAATTTTTTCTTACTATTTATCTTTCATCTAAATATTTATATATCTCTGCTTTGAAAACCGTCCGTTCAGTGTCTCCATCACGATTCAATGGCCCTATTCAAGCTAAGTTCCAAATAAGACTGAGTTTAGATTAATAAACCTTACATTATTTTCTTACAGAGATATTCTGCAAAGAGAATACAGTAACTTTCAGTTTTTGGAACAAGATTTGCTAAGAACTTGGTAAACTTGAACTCCAACAATCTTTATGTCAATATAGATAGCATACTAAAATTCAATGACCTCATAATTAAATCTGTTTAGATTGCTTAGATCCATTATCAAATACCCTCATGTAAAACGTCAAACCACCCGGGTCGAAAAATTTAAACTGATTTTAAGCTAAATTATCTGCATTTGAAATTGTTGATCAGTATTTGAACTTTAAAAACATTTTCATCTGTATTTGATCTACTATTGAAATTATTTTTGATCTGTTTTAAGTCTAAATAACTTTTTAGTAAAATAATTGAGCAACTATGAATGTTTTATGCTGTTTCTAATCTAATGAGACTATAAAGTTTTAAAAGTTTGATCGGTTTTTAGTCTAGTTAATTTATAGATGGACTTTATGTATTGTTTTCAAATTCAATATGAAATCTTATACTGTTTTTGTTCTACAATTTTCACTCTAAATGTTCGAAGGCCAAAAGTCGACTCAGATAGTGACTTATAATTGTTTGGACTCAAAAGTATCTCATTAAAAATTATAAGTCGCATTTATTTGAAAAAATAAGTTAATTTAAAATATATTCATGCGCTCTCTTGTTTTATGAACTGAACGTCGATTATAACCTTATATCTGTCATATTTATTTGCCATAGCTTAACATTTCATGGATTATAAAAGTTTTGTAACTGCGAATATTAGTTGCAGTGATAACTAATAAATTTGTATTAACATACGTATATAAAATAGTTCTCATCGTTTGATTATGGATCTAAATCTAGAGTTTTCTAATTATCGATATTAAACACAATGTGAATACATCGACAAAATTAAAATGTTGACAAGATGACAAGATTAATATTAAATTTTATACTTTCACGCATCATTTAATGAGCGGTATTCACTATTTGGTAGTGCAAAGAATACCGTTTGGTATACATTGCACTACGAAATAGGGAATAGTCACTATTTCATTTTCAGAGAATGAAAAGCTGTGCCCTGTAGAGGATCTTCGAGGACATGAATAAAATAATAATAAATAAATATATTATTATTATTTTTATTATTATTATTATCCAATTCGTAAAAGGTCTGTTTTTTATCTACAGGCGATCAAAAACCGACTAAAAATTATGGAACGTTTTGGTCTGTTTTTGACCTTGATGCGATCAAAACCAGTTAAATGATTGTGACAAAAAAAGTCTGATTTTGGTCTTGAAACAATAGAAAACAATTTTATTATTACATCAAAAATGATCTGAAATTGGTCTGAATTGGGAATAGTACGGGCAAAAACATTAAATTCTTATATAAAATAGATGCACATAATAAAATTAAATTGAATGAAAAATATTAAAAATTTTCATTAATCATAAAAAAGACTAAATTTTTTGACCCGGGCACTAAAAACAAAAAATACTTTATGCATGAGAGTATAGTATTGTATTTATGAAGTATGAAATTTAATTAAATTTTCTAAGGATCACAATTAATAAGTTCTTTTGTGTTATGTCCACCCGCAAATTTTTTTTCTCTCTTCTCATTTTTCTTAATTTAAATCACCCGCGCAGATGGAAGACTTCTCCATGCGCGAAAGCCACAATAAAATGTAAGCTACGTGACTGCTGATTGACTAGCGGGGACTTCTGCAATCTCAACACCGCGAGCTTTTAAAAAGGCGATCAACAGCCAAATCCAGGTCTTAGTTGGTTAATTCGACTTCCGCGTTTAACTGACGGGCCGGTGCCTTGTAGAGTCCTTTGCTTTAATTTGCTCCGCACTTAAAGGAAGTTTGGACGCGGTTTCAACCGGCAGGCCACGTATTAGTTATTAATCTCTACGAGTCGGGATTCTCAAAGTTCTAATTTGCCCTGCACTTAGGCAAGAGCTCGGTCAGTAGATAAAATTTAGAGAGTCAAAATCTCAAAGTTCTTAATTTGCCCTGCACTTAAGCGAGATTTTGATCAATAAGAAAATCTAGAGAACCGGACCCTCAAAGTTCTAATTTGCCCTGCACTTAGGCGAGAGTTCGGTCAATAAGTAACTTAAGATCTTTTATAGCTAAATTTGCGCACTTTACCCTACGGGGGACTGGAGGACGTTAGCTCAATCAAATTATAAAAATTCATTAATCAATAATTTCGATCTAATAAAAATTGTGAAAGTGTAAAGGTTTTGGTGTTTGTTAAATAAATCTTGAAAAGTGAAATCTGTTTCGAATAAGTTCATTTCGTAAAATAAAGACCCCTTAGAATAAGCAGCCCGAATCCATCCATTCGCTGCAAATACCAACAGAGGGTCCAATCAAAGAAAAGGCACTACGATCAGCCCCGGAACCACGGATCCGACCCTAAGAAATAATCTAGCAAGTAGTAAGTACATCTACTCCTAATAGAAATCCGTGTACAGTCTCAAACGAAGGCGTGGTAAATTCGTACATCGAAAACGTCCCACAAAAATAATTAAAACAACGGAATTAAAACCTCCGTTGCGTATTCTTTAAACTGTTAGTCCAAACCTCCACCGTTTACGCTACCGCTCAAAAAACGCCCTTGGACATAACATTTGTATCCACAAAAATGTTAACTTTGACGGTTGAATAAAATTCTAAAGTATGAGATTAAATGTACCTGTTGATAAAGAAATTTTTTAATTTGTATGTATTAATAATAAAAATAATAATGATAATTAAATGTTTAAATTGAGATTATAATTATTCTGTCACAATAAGCGAAAGTAATTAAAGTTTGATCCCGGGGAAAAAGGTTTAGATCTGACTAGATATAATTATATCTGGTCAGATCTAATTATATCTGGTCAGATCTATTTATATCTGATCAGATATGGGATTGGAGACATAATCAGATCTAGTCATACCTGATCAGATCTAAACAAATATAACTATATCTGAGTTGAAAAATACATCAGACATGAACAGATCTAGTCATATCTGATCAGATCTAAACAGATATAACTATATCTGAGTTGAAAAATACATCAGACATGATCAGATTTAGTCATATCTAATCAGATCTAAACAGATATAACTATTTCTGAGTTGAAAAATACATCAGACATGATCAGATCTAATCATATCTGATCAGATCTAAATAGATCAGAAAAATACATCAGACATAAAAAGATTTTATTATATCTGGCCAGATATAACTATATTTGTTAACTATTAATGAATACTTATAAACTATTTTAATAAATATACTTTCCTCCCAAATAAATATTTATTGACTGTTAAAAAAAAATTAATTAGAATTTAATAAATTAATTAATTGTCTTCGAATAAATTAATTTGTTAATAATTAATAAATCTTTCTATCAACGTATATTGACAATTAATAACTTGCAAATTCGATGAAAAATTTTGTTCATTACGCCCCGACTAGAATTTTAGTAAGGCATGCCGAAAAATCAGTTCGGGGCGAAGTTGGCTTTCCGAACTTAGGCTATCCCAATTCGGATCTTATTTGTTTTAAATTAGGTAAGTCGAACATTGGTATGCCAAAAGAATTCCACATTCGATGTAATCTCGTAATAGTTTGGCACTGCCTAAGTTCGGCATATCATAGATTGCCTAATTAGTACGAAATAACGGTAACCAAAGGTTTACCGAAGTTTGGTTCACCAAGCTCGTGCTCACTTAGACAAACCTGTGGCAATACCTAAGTTCGGCATGTCATGGATTGTCTAATTAGTATGAAATAACGGTAACCAAAGGCTTACCGAAGTTTGGTTCACCAAGTTCGGGCTCACTTCGGAAAATCTGTGGCAATGCCTAAGTTCGGCATTTCATGGGTTGCCAAACTGTTATGAAATAACGGTAACCAAAGGTTTACCGAAACTTGGCATACCACGATCGAGCTTCTTTAGGTAAAACTGTGGAAATGCCTAAGTTCGGTATGTCATGGATTGCCAAACTGTTATGAAATAACGGCAACCAAAGAGGCTTACCAAAGTTCGATTCACCAAGCTCGGGCCCATTTAGGCAAACCTGTGGCAATGCCTAAGTTCGATATGTCATGGATTGCCAAACTGGTATGAAATAACGGTAACCAAAGGATTACCGAAGTTTGATCCTCCGAGCTCGGGCTCATTTAGGCAAAACTGTGGCAATGCCTAAGTTCGATATGTCATGGATTGACAAACTGGTATGAAATAACGGTAACCAAAGGATTACCGAAGTTTGATCCTCCGAGCTCGGGCTCATTTAGGCAAAACTGTGGCAATGCCTAAGTTCAGTACGCCATGAATCGCCAAACTGATACGAGATAACGATAACCAAAAGCTTACCGAACAGTAACTAAAGGTATTCTGAAGCTTGGTCTATCAAAATGAAACTTGATTAGGTAAGGCTGTGGCAAGTTCTTACTTAGGTATAATATCGGAATTCCTAATTCGACCGTTGCAACGGTAACCGAATGTTTGCCGAAGTGTCGGGCTTATAAGTATCTTGAGGCAAGAGGTCGCTCATCATCGGCGTAGCGTCGCGGTATGGTATAGGGCTCTCGTGCGTCGGGTACAGTGTTCGAGTCTCACGTTCGACATGTAAAATTTTTAATAATTAATAATTATTAATTATTATTATTCTTAAGGTGAGTGTGAGGTAAATTTAAGTATTGTGTGTGACTCATGTATCTAACTCCATCATCTCCTTCCCCCATGACCCATAAAAACGACCAATCAAAAAAAAAACTTCATAGTAAGAAAAACCCTAAAAAGCGAAAAAATGACCGAAAATATAAAAAAAAATAATACTAAATAGAAAAAAAAATTTTTTTATTTACTTAATATTTAAAAAATTTTGTCCTAAAGTCGATATTTATATTTAAAATTTAAAAAATAAATTAAAAAAAATAAGCATTCAGTATTATTAATTTTTGCTTTATAATAAAAATAGCTAAAAACAAAGAAAGGATTCAATTTGGATTCTTCCGTACGAATTTAGTTTCTGAATTGCTACCTAGGTAGGTAGCCAAATTCGGACCGAATGAGGCTTAGATAGTCACCAGCAAGTGTGGTTTCCAAACCACCGCCTCAGTCGGAAGCCAAGTTAGGTCCAAACTCGCAACTGCGTTACTTCCGGGACGTGGGCCAACTTTGGCTTCCTGGTTCGGCGCGAGCTTGGAATTCGGCATGCCTAATTCGAAACGAACCACCACTGAACTTAAATTTCTGGTCGGGGCATCGATCATGGATACGATTTGCATTATTTGTAGTTATTACAAACTCTACTCTTC